>NC_052634.1:26074534-26262034 GCF_016161935.1 Mauremys reevesii | reverse complement strand
CGCTTTTCACTTATTTGTTTAGCCGTTTTTGTTTGGATGTGATCCGAGATCAGGATATTTATGTTCCTTTTGCCCCAGAACATGTTATTGAAGGCAGCGAGCTGTTCTTCTTCAACAGTCCAGCAGCTCTTGTGTTTGCCACGTTGGGAGGTTGTTTTGGGCTGACTGGCTTCGATACGTTCTTGGTTCCGTATTGCTGGATGGGCTATTCTCTTATGTTGGGAGAGCCCACTTTTGGTGATAAATTGTTTGTTACATGTTCTGCAAGCCCAGTCACCCGATCGTTCTTCATTTATTTTCCCTTTGCATTTTGGAATATGGCACAAGATGCTGTGTGCTTTGGAATCAGTTTTGTTGCGCATGGAACATTGAAATTCGACCACTTTTCCACCGTGATTTCGCTTGAGGTGGACACTTAGAGCAATTGGCTTGCCAACGTGATCGCCACAAAAGGGGCACGCTGGGTTGTTATTAGGTAGTTGGATTAGGGTCTTTTCTTGTGTTCCATTTATAATTGTTTCCACTGTCTCCTCAATAGTGGTAATTGTGTGGCTCTCGCTTGTTTCTGTACTTGGTCCTTCAGTGTCCAAATCCTCTTCACTAGATGTGATTAAGGAGAGGTCTGGATTTGGCAGACAGGTGGGTTTTACAGTCTCTTTAAAAGCACTGCTTATGATTTCTGTTGTGCGGATTGGGCCGATCCACTGCTTCTTTCAGTGACTGTTAGCCATTTATTTTGGTTTTGTGAGATACAGGGTTTGGAGTGTACCTCCTTTGTCTGTGGGGCATGCTGGACATTGTCTGCCTCACTTTCAGTGTTCACAGGGCTCTCAGTTTGTGTGGCCACTGTGGCGACATTGGCTCGATATTGGGCCAAGGGCTCATTGGGTCGGAAGATGCACCTGCCCCAAGGTACAGTCTTCTTGCTTCGGTTAGTCGAGTTAGTCCCTCGACTTGGGCTATTTCGGCACTATCTAGTGCCACCATCATTGTGGTTTTCCACCGTTTTATACTATTGTCTGGCGGTGTACCAGGACAATAGGGTCGGGATATCGATAGCAGCTGAGCCTCAGTTCATCAACTCATCACCCAAAGAGTCGTCCAGCGGGACCACGGGAGGTTGAGGTCTCAGTACTGCTGCCCAGTAACTAGACTCTTGACACAGCCGAAGAGAGTCATAGTTACTCCGCCCGTTACCACGCTTCAGTGAATTTCTTCACTTTGACATTCAGAGCACTGGGCAGAAATCACATCGCGTCAACACCCACGCGGGCCTTCGTGATGCTTTGTTTTACTAAACAGTCGGATTCCCCTGGTCGCACCAGTTCTAAGTCAGCTGCTAGGCGCGGCCGGTGGAACACCGCCCCATCCCAGCGGATGGGGAGAGGCGGCGGCGCCCGCGCAGCTGGGGCGATCCACAGGAAGGGCCCGGCTCGCGTCCAAGTCGCCGCCGCCCCGGGAGAGGCGGCACCTTGCCCAGCCGCGGCTCGCGCCCAGCCCGCTTGGCGCCCCAGCCCGACCGACCCAGCGTGAGGGCACCATCAGAGCTGGAGGAACCCAGGAGCTGCCGGTCGGGAGTGAGGGCACCGTCAGAGCTGGAGGGAACCCATGGGGCTGCGGGTCGGGAGTGAGGGCACCGTCAGAGCTGGAGGAACCCAGGGGCTCCGGGTAGGGAGTGAGGGCACCAGCAGAGCTGTGAGTCTGGAGGTCAGGACTGGGATAGCAGCGGTTGTGGGTTGGGAGTGAGGGGCACCTGCAGCGCAGTGACTGGGGAGCTCAGCGGGAGTCCAGGGGCTGCGGGTCGGGAGTGAGGGGCACCATCAGAGCTGGAGGGAGCACAGGGGCTGTGGGGCGGGAGTGAGGCGCACTGGTAGAGCTGGGGAAAGCCAGGGGCTGCAGGTCGGGAGTGAGGGGCACCAACAGAGCTGTGAGTCTGGAGGTCAGGACTGGGATAGCAGGGGCTGCGGGTCAGGAGTGAGGGCACCAGCAGCGCAGTGACTGGGAAGTTCAGCGGGAGCCCAGGGGCTGCGGGTCGGGAGTGAGGGCGTGATGCAGTAGTATCTGTTTGTGTGGGGATGGGAGAGCAGGGGTGACTTTAGGTGATGGTCTGTATCTGAGCCTGTAACCTGAGTTAGGCAGGGAAGTAAACAGCTCTGCTCGGGAAGCTGCACAAAGTGAAGAGCCTGCTGGAGAGGGTTTGGGTCAGTTTCGGTTTGGGTCTGGGTGGTGGAATTCAGGGAATCCCAAGCTGGGATCTATGCTCCTGAATCTCCATAAGGACCAGATTGAGGGTCCTGGCTGGGCCCACAAGCTCTGCTGTATCCTGTGTTCCTGTTGTCCAATAAACCTTCTGTTTTACTGGCTGGCTGAGAGTCACTGTGAGTCCCAGGAAGAGGGTGCAGGGCCGGACTCCCCCCACTCCGTGACAACTGGTGGCAGTGGCGGGACCTACTGTGCCCGTGGACGGCGCTTCCTGCAGTAAGGGACTGGGGAGCAGTAAAAGCGAAGGGACGATTGCAGGGGTGATTAAGCCCTGGGAGTGTGTGACCAGTGAGAAGGACTCTGCAGTAACAGGGTCCCGGGGGATTGCAGCGAGCAGTCCCAGGGGCGGAGTCGTCTGCGGCTTGACCCGGGCAGAGAGATGGTGACCTCTAGAAGGCCTGGCACACTAGGGGTCTCCTGGAAACCGTGGGAGCGGTGACCACCCAGGCCTCCAGTGGCCAGCAGGGGATCATCCGGTGCCATTTCTTCCTGGCCTGCACCTTCCTGCCCCATTCCTCTCCCTCCCCACCTCTTTCTGTCTCTGCTCCTCCCCTCCCCTCCACCGCCTCCTGCACCCCACTGAACAGCTGATCACTGGCAGGCAGGAGGCACTGAAGGAAGAGGAGGAGCTTGTCAGCAAGGCCTGTAGTGGGGGTGGGAGCTGGCTGCCAGTGGGCGCAGAGCACCTATTTTTCTCTGTTGGTTCTGCAGCCCCGTAGCTCCCATGCAGTCGCTGACTCAGCTCGTCTCACACTCTAGAGAGGAGCAGAACCAGGGCTATGGCTGATCTATGGGGCACCAGGTGAGTGGCAGAGGCTTCAGGTGCTGAGAGTTTGCCTGACCCCTCAGGGACACAGTGTGAGGTGGTGTCCCAGGGATCTCTATGAAAGGAGCAGAACAGGATTTCTCCCCAAATCCCGCCCTGGCCCTGCCCCAGCCCCACCCCTCACTGCCCCATTGGATCCCTCCCAAATCCTCGCCCTGGCCCTGCCTCTTCCCCAAGCAGGCGGCATCCTCCTCCCTCCCAGGTTTGCACACTGGCCATGGCCAGGAGCGCAGCATGGAGGAGCAGCGCAGTGGGGCTGGGGGCAGGGCAGCAGGCAGGACCCATGTGGGCGGGGTGGAGACACACGTGGGGCAGACATCCTCCTGCCAGGAGGACCCGGGCCTGGTTGCCTGGTTCGCCCCTTGCCCGGGAGCTGCAGGAGGGACCTGGAGTGCGGCTTGGCTGCAGAGCTCAGAGCCCAGGCTGGGCCCAGGAGTGAGGGGATGGGGGAGCTGGGGATGTATCAGGGGTCGGAGCCGAGAATTGGGTGGAGATGGGGCTGTGCCACTGCTGCCTGGTGGAGGTAGGGAGCCTCCGGCATTTTTTTTTTTTTAGCACTGCCCCCGGCTTTTTATTTTTTTGCTCAGCCCCACGCGTACCGATATTTCATCTTTGACATCTGGTCACCCCAGCCTGATGTGAATGAGGGTGTCTGGACCAAGGGGCCAGGGACTGGCCTTTGCTAGAGAAACCACTGTCAAGTTTTAGCCAATTAGGACAAGTCAGCAAATAAGAACAACCTCAGGGATCAGTGACTGCTGCAGGTAGCAAAGTCCTACAGGGAGCAGTTTCTGGCACTACACCTGTGCAGCTCTGCTCCCCGGCTCTTCTCGGGCTCCTGCTCTCTCCTTAGCTCTGCCCCACTCTGGCCCAGGCAGTTCCAGCTCCCACGGAGGATGGGACCCCCTGGCCTGGTGACTCCCTCATTACACTGCCTGGCCTGTCAGTCCGGCTAACTTGGAGCTTTGGCCTCTCCCCATTGCCCTGGGGACTTTCAGCAAAGGCAAGACTGGAAGCACCTGGGACTCAGGTCCCAGACTTTGTGACGCCCAACTCCTTCCCGGGGCTCTAGCTGAAGCCAGAGCATCGGCCTGAGTGGCCAAGAAGAGGTTCCAGCCCTGAAGGGAGCAGGACTTGCAGCACAAAGTGAGCACAACCACGAGGGGACTCAAATCCTGAATCATCCGATCCACAGGGAGATGCCTTATCCTTTAGGCCACATGATGAGGGGGTCTAAGCTCTTCTTTGGAAAAGCCGGACACTGTGTTTCTCAGGTCATCTGCTGAGGGGGCCGAGACGCTCTGGACGCAAGAAGTCAAGTTCCCAGCGACAAGTGAGACTTAATTGTATGGGGCTAGGTGCAGGGCTTTGGCAGGGAGGCTCAGGCATGGGGGATTGGGGTGCAGCGGATGGACCAGCTGTCTAGGCACAGAGATTTAGTCTCCCTGAGGAGGAGGAGGAATCCTGCTGACAGGCAGTGGCTGTGCAGAAAAAGAGGAGGGGTTCCTGGGACTTTTTTTGCCTCTCTTTTGCTTGCGTGCTCACTCTTGTGCTGAACGGTGAAGGTTTTTTTTCCAACAAGCCCAGGTAGCTCAGTTGGTAGAGCATCAGGCTCTTAATGTGAGGGTCCAGGGTTCAAGCCCCTGTCTGGGTGCTCAGCTTTTAAGTTCCCTTGTGTGCCAGGAGCCAAACTCTGTTCACAGCCACATGCGGATTCCCAGAAGCTGTGGCCATTTCCTGGAAAGGTTCCTTTCCTCAGCAATCAGGAGAGAGGCCACATCCACAGGAGCAGGTGTAGAAAGTGCAGTCTCTGGCTGCCAGGAAGTGCTGTGGGGGCAGGTGCTGAGAAAGCCCAGAGGGGGAGCAGCAGAGATGAGGGGAAGAGAGACAGAGAAGCAATGAGGACAGAGGGCAAGGGTAAAGGGGGCATCTGGTCTGGCTATTGTGGGGAACTTCCCTGGTTTATACACGACCCCGGTGGAATTGGCTGTAGAAAGGATCTGAGTCCCCACCCCCTTACCCAGAGGCTGCCTGACCTCGAGGACTGTTAGGATACAGATATTCAGGCCAGTGTGCAGAGGCCTGTACTTTAAGAATTTAGGTGTATTTTTATCACTTAGCTAGTTATAAAGATATAAAAGAGAGAATAAAAAATCACTGTCTGTCTGTGTAATGGCCTTCTCTTACTGTGACAGGCTGAGGCCTGGTTCTTCGGCTAAGCAGCAAAGGCAGCCATAAGCTGGGAAGTGTATGGTCACATCCTCACATTCCCAACTAGTCACATTGAAATAAGGTGCTATTGGGCTGTGAGGAATACAATCCTGCCCTGATAATCCATCTCCTCCAGAGAAAGGGAAACTTAGTTTGGTAGCATCTGTCGGCAAGAACTCACTTATCAATAGACACAGCTGGAAAACCCTTATGTCTGTACAGATGTAGTTGTGAAATCCTCCCTTCTGTATTGTTTTGTATGTTTATTTGCATGGTCTCTGCCTGGGTCTGTGATTGTTTCTGTCTGCTGTATATTTAATTTTGTTGGGTGTAACCAGTGAAGGTGGTGGAATATAACCATGTTACAGTATATTAGGACTGGTTAGTCTAGAGAAGGAGTGAGGGTGCCAGGCGGCGCGGCAGTCAGGGCCGCGTGGTGAGTGTCCCGCTGAAGCGCTGGCCGCCCCCCTTCTCTCTCCCCCCCGCTCCCTCCCCTTCCCCCCGCCCCCACTAGACCGGGCGCGCACTCTGCAGCACAGGGAGTCCACTGGCTCCGGCCGCCCTGTAGGGGTTTTTTTTGTTTTTCCCGTGCTTTGCCGGCCGCGACGTTGTTTTTCCCCCCATCCCCCTGCTTTGCTGCTCCAGCCCCCCCATTTTGTGTTGTCCCCGCCCCCACTTTGCTGCTCCAGCTGTGCCGTGTCCCTCCCCAGCTTTGCTGCTCCAGCCCCACCGTTTTTGTGTTGTCCCCGCCACTTTGCCACTCCAGCCACATCGTGTCCCCCGCTTTGCTGCTTCAGCGCGCCGTATCCCCCCACACACCCCCGCTTTGCTGCCAAACATGCACCTTTGTATGCAACTGCTGAGTCAGTTGTGAACCTTGCTACCATTATCATTATCCCTTTGAAATGATGATGGTGATGGACACTTGGCTCTATATCCCAGTGTGTCATGGATGTCTACAGGCTGCATTAGCCAATCCAACCATTCGGCACTTGCAGATGGGCACCTCTGTATTGTGCCTGAGTCTTGTACAGTTATGAATGGCTGGTAGATGCCGATATTTTCCCGTCTTTTTAACCTGCACTAATACCCAGCCAGGCCAGGGCTGGGAAGAGAGAGCGAGCAGCAGGTTTCCCCTATTGTGGCCGTCTCGCTTTTTCTTGACTAGCTTCACCTCTGCACCAAGTTGTGCTTTTCATATGTGAGCCTGGCTAGCTCAGTTGGTAGAGCATCAGACTTTTAATCTGAGGGTCCAGGGTTCAAGTCCCTGGTCAGGTGAAAAACTTCTCACTGTGATAATAAAAGCCTGTCTTTCTGGAGTCTTGTTCAGTGTTACTCTTTCTCTCCAGGATTTTGCCTTTCCTAAGAAGGGCCTTTCTGTGGGGATTGAAGCAACTCCTTGCAATCCCCTCTGTCCTTGCAGGCTGGAGGAATAAAGTCCTCTGGGCATATAGCATGTTCCTCCCCTGCACACACACACACACAGAATATTCATAAGGAATTAGAATTAGAATCCACCACTTTCCTTGGGAGCTTGTTCCTGTTGTGAATCATCCTCGCAGTTAAATATCTGTGCCTTAGATGTAATATATGAATTTGCCTCTTTTTACCTTCCAGCCATTGGGTCTTGTTATGCCTTTCTCTGCTCGATTAAAGAGCCCTTTCATACCCAATATTTTCTCTCCATTAAGGCCCTTCAACACTTCAGTGAAATCACCTTTCAATCTTCTTTCGATAAGCTAAACAGGTTGAGCTCGTTCAATAGCAAAGAGCCACCAAATGTTCTGAGGGCTGGAGAAAAATGTCTTCTAGGGAAAGTGGTGGATTCTCCATCTCTTGATATCATTTAATGAAGACTAGATGCCTTTCTGGAATGTGTTTGCCCAAAAGTAGCTATTGTGTCATACAGGAGGCCTGTAATATGCAGGGGGTCAAATAAGATGCTCTAGTGGTCTCTTCTGGCCATAAAGTTGACTAATTTCTGAAAAACTGAGTGTAGCATTGGGAGCAGCATCTGATGTTTTCCTGTCTAGCCGGCTTGCTGCCTAGAACGAACGCTCCTTGAGTGGGTGATCCACAGGGAGTAGCTCAAACCTCCACAGTGCCTGGGCAGGGGCAGGACATTAGCACAGCAAGAGAGGGGTGTGGCAGTGACATCACAAAGGCCTTTTGCAGGACCTCAGACTATTGGTCAAAGGTGGTGGGGAGGTGGTGACCTCACAGAGAGATGCTGACATCAGCCAGGCAGGACAGGGGCGAGGGGCCAGGGAAACCTCAGAGACCCCTGTGGCTTTGCTTCAGCAAGTCTCCTTCTCCAGGTCTCTCTTTGAGGATGCGAGAGTATTCGGGTTCAGGCACGTGAGCGCCAGGAGGAACCTCTTTCGAGTTTTCTCCTTCCCTTTAGTGATTTTACTAGAAAACAGCCGTCCCTGTTTAGAAGGTAAGAGCCTCCTCGAGGGAAGTGGTGTCATGGGCGTGTCACAGTTCAGATGCCAGTGGTCCCCCTACACTGTAAGGAAGTTCCCACCACCCTGCTCTGTGTTCGCAGGGCAGGAGAGAGCAGCATCCACGGCAGTGATTTGCTCCTGGCTGCCGGAGCAGAGCAGCAGGCTCAGCTGTCAGAACTTCCCAGAGCAATGAAAGGGGAGGGGCCCAGCCTCTGTAGCAGGAATGCAGGGCAGGCGAGTTCACAGAGGGCATTGTGGGATACTGGGGAAGGCCAGTTATGGTGATATAATGAACAGCAGCATTTACTCTGTTACTTTAAGTTTGCTGCAAAAAGCTCTAGCTCTTTCATTGAAGTCGTTTTATTTTGTCAGCAAAACAGGGCAGTTTTGTCGCCAGACGTGGCATTGCACTGTGTGCACCAGCCACAAGCTGCCGACCGAGGGAGCGTTGTGTGTTTTTCACACACCTGAGCAATATAATTCTGCTGAAACAACTTTGTAGTGCAGACGTGGCCAAAGATTCACTCACACACAACTTGTAAGAGAAATGTCACCTGCTGCTCTGCTTTGCAGAATCCAAACACAAGCAAAGCTTGTCAGGCCCTGGTGGGGATGGCAGAGAGTCAGGTGTGGGCAGACACTATAATTTAGCCCCCAACAGGCACCATGGCTTAGCTGGCTAAAGCGTCTGTTTCGTAAACAGACGATCCTGGGTTCAACTTCCAGTGGTGCCTTGTTGGCTGGATGTTGGGGTACCTGTTATTGGCTACTGTCAGAAGAGAAGTTTCAGAGCTAGATGGGCCTTTGGTCCAGCCCAGTGTGATTTTCCTTATGGTTTAAATTACACTCACTGGCACTGATAATAGAGTTACTGAAGGTTTGGGAGTTAGGAGCGGGTAGGTCAGTGGTCCGGTCCCCACACAGATGACCCCTGTCTCCCTCTGGGACAGGGGCAGGTCTGAGCTCTCCCCCAAATGCTCATTGTGGCTGCCAGAATCTGTGAGCAGCTCATTTAGTTTACGGCAAAGGTTGAGTCCTGCTTTGTGCACCGTGTGTGAGAATGAAAATCCTAAACCTCCCTTTGAAATAACGAATGCAGCAGGACGTGTTATTGTCCCTGCCCCAAAGCAGACAGACCAATGGAGAAATGCCGTCGAGTCCAAGGTAATACTCCCCAGCCATTTTACCTTTTTTGCTGGCTAAACTCCTTCTTATCTGCCCGGCCCAGGCTGTCCTCTGCCTCAGCTGCTGCTCCTGGCCTGCTCTAGAGTCAAACACGCAGGGCCCCCAGGGGAACAGAGGCTGGGACAGGGCAGCAGCCTGGGCTGGGCTGGGAAGATGCTGGGAGTTCTCGTTCCCTGAGAACTGGCCTGGCTCCCTTCTCAACAGCAAACAAATCAATTCCATGTCCCCTCCCCAGAAAAACCAGCCTGGATCCAAGGGCAGCAGGGGACGATTCCCTCCAGTTCCCACCAAGGCAGGAGAGAAGCCAGGGTGTTTCTAGCAGAGTTTATGGAACTGGCGTGGGGAAACCAGCCTTTAATAACAGGCAGTTCCAGTTGAAGCTCAGTGTTTTTAACAATTTCTACAACATGAAATAACCCTTCAATCGTAGTGTCACCATCCATAAAATTGCTTCAGCCTTACAGGTTCCCAAGTGCAAAACTAAACATCTCTTCAAATCCAAGGGAGTGGAGATCAGTCAGTGTTCAGAGTCATCCCACATAAAAGAACCATATTGTGGTACATACTGGCCCCATCATGTGGCCATCGCCTTTCCCTCCTCTCTTCTTAAAAGTTTTAATATTTTGCACAGAAACTTTCTTCCCTCAGGAGAGACCTGGGAACCAGGGCTGCCAGCCAGACAAAGCACCTTTAAGAGGAGGCGTAATCTATCAAAAAATGATCTCCCTCCTTCAGTTCAGTGGCAGCCTGAAATGCTACTTATCCCGGCGGAGCTGGAGGATTGAAAGCAGCTACATCAAGCCCCTGTGCAGCTCACAGGAATGAACACAAACACTCCCTTGTATCTGAAGAGATGTTTAGTTTTACCCTTGGTAAACTACAAGACTAAAGGGAAAGGCAGTGATGGTGTCAGATATAAAGAGTGAAACACGAAACAATCATCATAGTTATGCCTATAGTGACTGCAAAATCTTTCTATATTCTTCTTATTATCATCAGTGTATTATTTTCTCTGGCATCTAGACATTGACTAGACCTTGACCAAGAAATTTGGATCTTGACAAAATATTCAACTACGCCTCGTTAAGGTAATGGACTTGACACCCACTCGGGTGTCTCCATGCAGGTTCAAGTACTAACAACAGTGGCACCTTACAGCCATAGATTTTAATCAGGGCAATACATTGATACAAATTCCTGTTAAATCATTTCTCAGCCAGAGTCCATCACCCACATTCCTTAGGGCACTGGGCCACCATGCGGACGTTTCATTTCCCGCCTAAATTTCACACAGAGACACAATTTCCTTTGCACAGATCCATGAACAGCAAAACCTCCCTGTGTCTCTTGTCTGAGCCAGTGCATTCAATTGTATTGAAACCTTCTCTCCTGCAATGGCGATGGTCAGACAGAGGGGACATGGCCACCTTCACCTCTGACAGTGAGATATTGGCTCAGCTCTTTCTTTCTGCTGCTGCTGTTGTTAGTCCATGAAACATCAGGGATGGAATGCAAGGCTGAGCTCACGCACCAGCCCCCTGAAACATTTCAGTGTCCCAGAGAAATCCTGACCCCTGCTATTGCAATGATATGGTGGAGATTCGAATAGTCGCAGTGTAGAAGGAGCCTGAGGGTGTTTATTTGTGAGCTGAGGTTCCCTGTCTGACATTTGCCTTCTTTCCTGGTTTGTTATGTCTCCAGTGAGCAAACCGGTGTCACAAGGCTGGTTAAATGCTGCTTTTTAGACCAGAGAGCTGGGGTTGATTTAGCATGCTGTCGCCATCAGCTGGTCAGAGTAACCAGGGTGAAAGGGTGGAATTTAGGATTCTCCCACCAAGGGGAGGTGCTGTTGGACTCATCTAGTGGGGGAGAGTCTGAAAAAGTTTCTCAGCTCCCAGAGACGGGGCAAACAAGCTGGTGCCACACACACATTTTCACAAGGAATCAGGCCCCCTGGGGAAAAACTCAAAAGAAGCCCAGGCCCAGGAGCGTCAGAGAAGGGAATCACTGTTTTCCTTAAGAGGTGGGTTCGGGAAACCTGCAGGTCCTTAGATCCCTCCAGCGCCTGATAGAACCATTTGTGGGGAAGGTCTGGGGAAGCCGAGGAGGACAAGGAAAGGAAAAAAGGGCTGGCAGCTGTTGTGTAATCCCCATGCTCCCAGCAGAAGGGTCCGGGGGGCTCAGCGCTCAGAACTCACAAGATGGCAAAGCTCAGAGCCCTGTTACACGGAGTCAGAATGTGATCAGCTCACACCCAGGGGGAACAACACCCCTCCCTTGGTCTCTATGCCAGAGCTCCTATCAGCTCAGTGTCCTTCCCGCAAGAGCGGGCTTCTGAGAGGGCTGCAATGGGGTAAATGAAGACAGAGGAGGATTGGTCCTCATGTGGTTTTTTTGTGTGTCTCTGTGATCCTGCTGGAGGAAGCATCATTTGAGTTTGTTTCAGTGACTTGGGTTGGGCTGAGGTTGTGACCCTGAGCACAGGGGTTCTCTGCTCTTAGCCCCTCAGGGAGTGGACAGTGGAACAGTTTCAGAAAGTGGCTAGAAAGTAGCCTAAGAAAGTGTAGCATAAGTGAGAAGAAAAACAACATCATCACCTCCCTGGTGGTCTAGTGGTTAGGATTTGGCACTCTCACTGCCAAGGCCTGGGTTCAATTCCCAGCCAGGGAAAAGTGGCTTTAAACCAGAAAAGCTTCAATTATTCTTCACTTGCAATGTAAACAAATCCATTTATTTTCCAGATTCCCCATCTTCCCAGCGTCTTCATGGCAGGGCTGGCTCCAGGCACCAGCGCAGCAAGCAGGTCCCTGGGCTGGTCAATGGGAAGGGGAGGCTTCAGCGGCAATTCGGCCCTCTCAGTCCCTCTCAGAGGGAAGGAATTGCCACCAAAAGCAGCAGAGGTAGAGCTGCCATTGATTGCAGCTTTTTTATTTATTTTTTCCGCTTGGGGTGCCAAAACCACTGGAACTGGCTCTGCTCCATGAAAGACAATTTGTTAAATCCCAGATGAGTGGAGTTCTATCAGTTCTCAGCCTGAGTCCTTAGGTCTTAATCCTGAGGCTATTGTCCCATCATGGGGCCATTTCCCGCCTCTCTTTCATACAGAAGCACAATTTTCCTTGCACAGACACAGGAACAGCAAGATCTTTCTCTGTCCCTTGTGCAAAGCAGGGGGCCAAATTCCATGGAAACAATGGACAAGCAGGGGGCCCTGGGCACATCCAGCCCTGGCCGTGAGATGTTCCCTCCCCTCTTTCTTTATGCCCCTGTTGTTATTTCATGGATTGTCTGGGATGGGGGAAAAGCTGAGTTCACTCCAGGTGGAGGGGGAAAGAACCGTGAAAGTCTCAGGACACAACTCCTGCTACCAGGATCACCGAGGTGCTGGGAATCTGCATGGGAAAGGGACGGTGTGAATAGTCAAGGTGGGGAATGAATAACAATCTACAACTAGATCCACCTCATTAATCACTGACACAGGCTAATCCTGCCGCCGATAGAAGGGAAACTGGGAGAAATTCTTTGCTGCTCAGCCATGGAAACAGTGACCCAATTGCACCGCAGTGAATGTGCTGGGGAAAGCTGGACTTTACAGGCAGGTGGAAAAAGCAGATCCTAGAAACACCTGGAGCTCCCCACAGCACTGCTGCCACCAGGGTCAGGTGTTGAGCAACTCACAGTGCCCCCTCCCCTCCCATTACCTTCCAGCAGGGGGTGGCAGCACCCCTCACCCAATGCAGGGGAGAGGCCTGATTGTATCTCTGCACCCTGAGTCCAGGGCACCCACTCTCTCTGCCCCACACATCGAATCTGGCCCTGCTGCAAAGTGACCCTAAGAACCAGCAATCTCCAGGACAGCAGGTTTGGCCCTCAGAGCAGGGAATGTGTCCCCCATGCTGCTCTTAGGCCACTGGGTGCTCTGGAAACAAGAGGGCTCTGAGTGTAACCCAGGGGTCAGCAACCTTTCAGAAGTGCTGTGCCGAGTCTTCATTTATTCACTGTAATTCAAGGTTCCGCGTGCCAGTGATACATTTTAATGTTTTTAGAAGGTCTCTTTCTATAAGTCTATAATATATAACCAACTATTGTTGTATGTAAAGTAAATAAGGTCTTTTAAAATGTTTAAGAAGCTTCATTTAAAATTAAATTAAAATGCAGAGCCCCCAAGACTGGTGGCCAGGACCTGGGCAGTGTGAGTGCCACTGAAAATCAGCTCATGGGCCACCTTCGGCACACGTGCCATAGGTTGCCTACCCCGCAGGAGTTTCAATCCTGCTCAGTGAGGGGCAAGTGCCAATTGCATGGAAGGTCTTGGGGTGGTTTCTGCTCCTAAGTCACCTCGGTACATGTAAGATTCCCACCCGCTGTGCTGCTTGGGACAAGGGCAGATGAGACGGGCGAATCCTCCAGCACTGGAGGGAAAGGTCCCATCTGCACAGACTGAGAGGCAAGGAAACAGAGGGGCAGTCAGTGCTCAGAGAGGAGAGAGGTCAGTGATTTACACCCACCAGGGGACACTGTCTTTCTGAGGCGAGTGCAGCTTGCTTGGGATGGTGCTGACGCTGGATAGAAAAAAGGCTGGAGTCAATGACAGACGATACCACAGAAGGGGAAGGGGAATGGCAGCCCCACAGAAGGTCCTGGGTGCTCAGATGCCCCAGTTATTGCACCCTGGCCTGTCACAGAGAGAGAAAAGACCCAGCGGGACCCAGGCCCCCTACAGTGATCTCATGGACAAGAACCTGGCTGGGAGTGGGGTGAAGGTTCCCACTGGGCAAATAGGAGCTGAAATCCCTCAGTGTCCTGGAATTTAAGCAATGGAAGCTTCAAACCCTGCACGGGTGTGGGCTGAGGTGCATCAGCAGAAGGTTGGGCTGGACGGGGGCGGCAGCTTTGTATAATTTTTGGTGGTGCCCAGAATGGGACCAAGTCCTGCCCCACCCCCACCCCAGCTTTAGGCCGATTCTCCTGATTCCCCTGAATCGGGCCCCACCCCTAAGAGGGCCCCGTGCCCAAGCCCTGGTACTGCGTACTGGCAAGAGCTGGTGTGCTGTACCAGGGTGGCCCGGCTTCCTCAGGGGGCAATTTAAAGGGCCTGGGGCTCCCAGCAGGGGCTGGGATAGGGCTGGGGTAGGGCTGTGGGGCGCTGGGGGCTATTTAAAAACTGCAGGGTTTCCATTGCTTCTACCGCCCCAGCCCTTTAAATAGCCCCCAGAGCCCCGCCGCTTCCCCAGGGCTCCCTCAGCTATTTACAGGGCCGGGGCAGTGGAAGCAGGGGAGCCCCGGGCCATTTAAATAGCCCCCAAGCCCCGGGCTGCTGCTGCTACCCCGGTGCTGACGGAGGGAGGAGGGGGCACTTACGGTACAGGGTGGGCTGTACCCTCTGTACCCGCACCCCCTGCCTGCACCCAGCCCCTCACCCCCTGCCCTGCCTGCACCAGCCCCTGCCTCCAGCCAGCCCCACCCCCCCTGCTCGCAGCCAGCCCAACTCCAGCTAGCCCTGCACCCCCTGCCCCAGCCAGCCCCACACCCCCTGCCCTGCCTCCAGCCCCTGCTCACAGCCAGCCCCTGCTGCACACCCTGCCTGCACCAGCCCCACACCCCCTGCAGCCAGCCCTGCACCCCGTGCCTTGTCTCCAGCCAACCCCTGTCGTACCCCCTGCGGCTCTGCCTGAAGCCAGCCAGCTCCCCACACCAGCCCTACACCACCGGCCCCGCACCTCCTGCCCTGCCTGCAGCCAGCCCCGCACCTCCTGCCCTGTCTCCAGTCAACCCCTGCTGCACCCCCCTGCCTGAAGCCAGCCAGTCCCGCACAAGACATCTCCAGCCAGCCCCGAACCCCTTGCCCTGCCTGCAGCCAGACCCTACCTCCTGTCAGGGCCTGCCCTGCCTCCAGCCAGCCCCATGTCCACTGGTGCCTGCAGTTCCCAGGGCAGTAACCCTGCACACCTGTTTCAATGAGGGGGGCAGGGAGCAGCTGGAACCCACACATGTGCACACCCTAGGGTGACCAGACAGCAAGTGTGAAAAATCAGGACGGGGGTGGGGGCTATTAGGATGCTATATAAGAAAAAGTCCCAAAAATTGGGACTGTCCCTATAAAATCAGGACATCTGGTCACCCTAGCACAGCCCCAGGGAGTGGCAGGGACCCACACATGTAAAACGGAGCTCGTTTCTAGTTCAGGCCCATCTTTTTAAAAAAGAACTGTAGGTAGGGTTATCATACACCCGTATTTTCCTGGACATGTCAGGCTTTTTGGTTCTTAAATCACTGTCTGGGAGGAATTTTTTAAATTTAAAAATTTAAAAATTCCTCCTGGGAAAATAAGGATGCATGGTAACGCTATTGGTACAAAAAATACATACTGTGGCACATCCCTTAAATCAGAACTTTTTATAGGGAACTGGTTCCTAAGAAATGAAAGTCTTATAAATTTTTAGTTATCCCTGCCGGGGCCCCGCCGAAAATGACTGCCCAGAGTTCGAGAACTGTCCCTCTTCACATTGGACAGATGGGGAGAAGCCTGAAGTACAAAGAAGGGAAGTGACCTTCTCAAGGGCCTACACAGCAAGGTGGTGGCAGAGCCAGAAAGAGAAGCCAACAGTCCTGACTCCTGTTCTAATGGACAAAAAAAAAAAACCCAGAGAAAGGGATAGAGCCCAGGAATCGAGATGGTGGGGAAATTTCATTGAAACCATTTCTGTCAGAAAATCCCCTTCAGACTAAACCAGTTTGTTTCTCGACATCAAAACAAGTGAGATGAAAGTTCTTTGCAAAAATATTTTGTTGCAAAACAAAAGCATCTCCTGTTTGTCACAGTGTGTTAAATTGTCTCGTCGCACACAAAGAGGAGACACTTAGATCACAAACATTAGATAAGATGCTTCAGTCTGAGCTAAGTAATTGCTGCTCTTAACAATTTCAAAATAAAAAAATACAAATCAAATAGACTATTTCAGCTATTCTATTATGTCATAATCTGCTCTGAGTAAATGTGATAGGACACCGCATATTATTCACTACTCCTAGTGACACTCTCCAATGGATCCCCACCCACCGTGAGGTAGGTAGGAGCGGATCATTATTATCCCTACTTGAAAGAGGAAGAAGCTAAGGCTGAGAAAGGAGAATTGACTTGTCTTAAGTCACACAGCCAGTCAGTGGCAGAGTTGGGAATAGGACCCAAGAGCCCTGATTTTCAAACTAACCATCGGATCTTGAATTTCAGACACTGAATGACCTGAATAAAGTGCTCTCAGATGAGCTCCAGACCAACAACAGTGCACAATAAATATTCAGCAAGTATTTGAGGAGAACTGCAATGTTAGAGAGAATCATGAACTGCTCAGAGACAATTAATGCAGCGAAGCAGCAAAATTCATCAAACATATGACTGGTTCTGACTTATTTCCTTGGGCTTAAAAGAGAACAACAAGGACCTGAGTCTCCTCCCTGTCAATAACCCCCTGCTCAGCCAATCAGGGTAGAGACTGAGGACGGGAGGCTGAGGGTTCTCGCCCAAAGGATGGCCCAGGTCACCGGTGGGGATCACTGCCTGAGCACTATTTCAGCCCCACATTTCTGGGTGGACCTCCCACAGTGGGAGCTGCAGAGCATTCCCCTGAGACACATACGCACACCCCTCCTGGTGCTGGGAGGGGAACAGGAGAAAGGACAAAAGAAGCAAGAGACAAAGAGAAAGGAGGGAGGGATGGATGGAGGAAAAGGTGAGACAGAAAGGACAAACCCTAATGTCCCCACTGATTCTATGGGACAAAATCCCAGGTGCGGAATAAAATTCTGCCTCCTTAAGTTCGTGTTTTCCATGCCTAGAATTCAACTGTCACCAGACGGATCAGACTGAACAGGTTTCAAACCTCGAGGAGGCTTCAACCTTCTAAACAGGGATGGTTGTTTTCTAGTAAAATCAGGAAAAGGGAAGGAGAAAACTCGAAAGAGGTTCCTCCTGGCACTCACGTCCGTGAACCCGAATACTGAGCGGCTTAATTCTCTGGAGCCAGGTGCAGGACTTTGGCAGGGAGGCTCAGGCATGGGGAATTGGGGTGCAGCAGATGGATCGACCCAGAGAATTACGTCGCACATCTCACTGGGAACTCGACTTCTTGTGCCCAGAGAGTCTCGGCCCCCCTCAGTAGCTGACCTGAGAAACACAGTGTCTGCAAAAGCAGCAAAGAGTCGTGTGGCACCTCACAGACTAACAGACGTATTGGAGCATGAGCTTTCGTGGGTGAATCCCCACTTCGTCGGATGCGTCAGTGTCGGCCTTTTCCAAAGAAGTGCCTGGAGGGACTTTTTCTGTGTGACCACGTGGCCTAATGGATAAGGCATCTGACTTCGGATCAGGCGATTGAGGGTTTGAGTCTCTTCGTGGTTGTGCTTGTGCAGTTTTACCTTTGGGCTGAAAGTCCTGCTCCCTTCAAGGCTGGAACCTCTTCTTGGCCACTCCGGCAGTGACATCACAAAGGCCTTTTGCAGGACCTCAGACTATTGGTCAAAGGTGGTGGGGAGGTGGTGACCTCACAGAGAGATGCTGACATCAGCCAGGCAGGACAGGGGTGAGGGGCCAGGGAAACCTCAGAGACCCCTGTGGCTTTGCTTCAGCGAGTCTCCTTCTCCAGGTCTCTCTTTGAGGACTGAGAGAGTATTCGGGTTCACGTACGTGAGCGCCAGGAGGAACCTCTGCTAGGGAAGGGATGTCCTGGGGGTGTCACAGTTCGGATGCCAGTGGCCCCCCCATGTAAGGAAGTTCCCACCACCCTGCTCTATGTTCGCATTGCGGGAGAGAGCAGCATCCACGGCAGTGATTTGCTCCTGGCTGCTGGAGCAGAGCAGCAGGCTCAGCTGTCAGAACTTCCCGGAGCTAGGAAAGAGGAGGGGCCCATGGCTCTGTAGCAGGAATGCAGGGCAGGCGAATTCACAGAGGGCATTGTGGGATACTGGAGGAGGCCAGTTATGGTGATATAATGAACAGCAGCGTCTACACTGACACTCTGTCACTTTAAGTTTGCTGCAAAAAGCTCATCGAAGTGGTTTTATTTGGTCACCAAAACAGGGCAGTTTTGTCACCAGATGTGGCATTGCAGTGCCAACCGAGGGAGCATAGTGTGTTTTTCACACACCTGAGCAATATAATTCTGCTGAAATAACTTTGTAGTGCAGACCTGGCCAAAGATTCACACACACACACAGCTTGCAAGAGAAACCTCACCTGCTGCTCTGCTTTGTGGGGCCCAGGTGGGGATGCAGGGAGTAGGGTGACCAGACGTCCCGATTTTATCAGGACTGTCCCTATATTTGCTTGTTTGTCAAACATGTTTGTCCCGCGTCCCGACCGATGTTCAGTCGGGACACTGGACGGACAAACAAACAATTTTGCCCTCCGCTCCGGCGCACAGGTGGAGCCCGGAGGGGCTTTCGCCCCCACCCCTCCTTCCCCCATTAGATCCCTCCCCAAATCCCTGCCCCCAGCCTCGCCCCCTCACGGCCCCATTGGATCCCGAGCTGGGCCTGGGGAGGTGACGCCCCCGTTCAGCAGCCTGGGCACACGGGCCATGGCCAGATGGGGCCGGGAGCGCTGCAGTGCTCCAGCCCTGCAGCCCGTGGGGCAGCGCGGTGGGTCCGGGGGCAGCGCGACCCGGGGGCGTGAGCCGCCGGAGACATGCGGCAGAGGGGGGGCTGCGGGGGCGAGACTTGTCCCAGGTGGGGCGGCCGGTGGACAGGGGCGAGGAGCCGGTCAGGGACCCCGAACCCATAAACTTCCCCGTCACTGCCAGGAAGGAGCCGCTGGAGTACAGCCAAGTAGGAGAGGTGCGGGGCTCCCCACCAGCAGCGGGACATGCCACATGTGCCTGGGGCAGGCTGGGGGGCAGGATGCTCCGCGGGGAGGGCAGCGCGCGCTGCCGGGGTGCTGTGTGCGATCCCGTGGCGCGGCCCCTGTGAAACTGCTGTTGGTTTTTTTGGTTTGTTTTTTGTTTTTTTTTCCCCGCCGCCTTTTTTTTTTTTTTTTTGCTCTCCCCCTCGCGTCCTGATATTTCATCCCTCTGATCTGGTCACCCTAGCAGGGAGTCAGGTGTGAGCAGACACTGTACTTTAGCCACAGGCAGGCACCATGGTTTAGCTGGTTAAAGTACCTGTTTTGTAAACAGGAGATGCTGGGTTCAACTCCCAGTGGTGCCTTGTTGAGATGCTTTTAGAGCACCTGGTATTGGCTACTGTCAGAAGATAAAATACAGAGCTAGATGGACCTTTGGTCTAGCCCAGTGTGGTTTTTCTTATGGTTTAAATTACACTCACTGGCACTGATAATAGAGTTACTGAAAGTTTGGGAGTTAAGAGCTGATAGGTCAGTGGTCCAAGCCCCTTGCAGGTGACCCCCTCCCTCTGGGACAGGGAAAGGTCTGAGCTATCGCACCAAATGCTCATTGTGGCTGCCAGAATCTGTGGGCAGCTCATTTAGTTTACACCCAGGGTTGAGTCCTTGATTCACACATCAAGGATAACAACCCTTTGTTTCTCCTGCCCCTGTAACATAGAGACTGGGAATCCAACACCAGCCACCAGTGATCATTTCGGCAAGCAACCCAACCTATTTCCAACATACTGTAAAATCCACATGCAGACTCATACACGAAACCTTGCAAGAAAATCTTCCTAAGGGGGCCTGAAGCACCTGCTGCTGGAGGGAAGGAGGGAGCTGTGGGTTGGGATTGAGGGGCAGCGTGAGGAGGAGGGGCCTGTGGGTTGGGATTGAGGGGCACTGGGAATAGGAGGGGGCTGTGGGTTGGGACAGAGGAGAAGGGTGAAGAGGAGCAGGCTCTGGTTGGGAGTGAGGAGCAGTCAGCATAGGAGGGACTGAGGGGGACTGGGAAAAGAGGGGACATGGGTTTGGGCTGAAGAGCATCCTCATTTGGGGATCCAGCAGGACAGGGGAAGGCAGCAGGTGATTCTAATTCCTTAGGGATATTCTGTGTGTGTGTGTGTGTCTGTGTAGGGGAGGAACATGCTATATGCCCAGAGGCCTTTATTCCTCCAGGCTGCAAGGACAGAGGGGATGTCAAGGAGTTGTTCCTTCAATCCCCCCCACACAAAGGCCCTTCTTAGGAAAGGAAAATCCTGAAGAGAAAGAGTAACACCAAATATCAGAGGGGTAGCCGTGTTAGTCTGGATCTGTAAAAGCAACAAAGAATCCTGTGGCACCTTATAGACTAACAGACGTTCTGCAGCATGAGCTTTCGTGGGTGAATACCCACTTCAGACTTGCATCTGAAGAAGTGGGTATTCACCCACGAAAGCTCATGCTGCAGAACGTCTGTTAGTCTATAAGGTGCCACAGGATTCTTTGTTGCAGTAACACCAAAGAAGACTCCAGAAGGTCAGATTTTTACACTCATAGTGAGAAGTTTATCACCTGACCAGGGACTTGAACCCTGGACCCTCAGATTAAAAGTCTGATGCTCTGCCAACTGAGCTAGCCAGGCTCACATAAGAAAAGTGTAAGTTGGTGCAGAGGTGAAGCTAGTCAAGAAAAAGCGAGCAGGAAACAATTGGGGAAACCTGCTGCTCTCTCTCTCTTCCCAGCCCTGGCCTGGTATTAGTGCTGGCTAAAAAGATGGGAAAATATCAGCATCTACCAGCCTTTCACAGCTGTACAAGACTCAGGCACAATACAGAGTTGCCCATCTGCAAGTGCCAAATGGTTGGATTGGCTAATGCAGCCTGTAGACGTCCAGGGCACACTGGGATATCGAGCCAAGTGTCCATCACCATCATCATTTCACAGGGATAATGATAATGATGGGAAGGTTCACAACTGACTCAGCAGTTGCATACAAAGGTGCACGTTTGGCAGATACATTGGGAAATTCTGGCTCCTTCTCAGGCTCAGGTTGGCCACCCTGGTCTAGATGTAGAAGTTACAACATTTAAACTTGAAAGAGGGGCCAATTTCCCCATCATTTCCCACCTTTACATCCAAACATGATGACTTTCTGAATGAACCCTCCTCGTTCAGCCAGAAGATCTTGGGGTGGTTGTAGGAGTCACTGGGTAAAATTCTCTGGACTCTGTTCTGAATCAGGTCAGAGCAGAGGTACCTAGTGATCTAGTCTGGCTGTAAAATCTATACATCAACACCAAATATGGTGTGAAATTAATCCTCAGAAACAGCTGTTCCTCACCCAGACCCCAGCAAAGGGCTCCCCAGGGAAGGGGGCTGTTGAGGAAGGAAAGGTGAAAGATGTCCTCTCCCTGGAGGGACTGGGCTCTGCGCTTTGGACAGAAAGGAAGGGAAGGAAATGGCTACATGACAGCAGCAGAACCTAAGAAATGAAACACAACAGGCTTCTGAGCACGTTGCTTCCAAACAGTGAATGAACCTGACTCCCGTATCATGAAAAGCCAAAAAGCCGTTTCTTTCTATGCCTGGGAGAAAAGAGTTCCAATCATTCCTGCCCGTTTACTTTTGAATTATTTTACATTATAAAGAAAATTGTAACAAAATTAGTCTGAACTTGAGCTGCCTGTTATTAAAAGCTGGTTCCCAATTCAGTTCCAACTGCTCTGCTAGAAACACCCCCAGGTCCCTGCTCACCCCAGGAACAGGAAAAAGAGAAACCCCCACTGGGCACTGCCCTTGGCGCCAGGCTGCTGTCCCGGGGTGCGGGTGGGGACTGATTGTTTGCTGCTGAGGAGGGAGCCAGTAGAGGCCTCTGGTGCTCTGCTCCTAGCATCTGCCCGGCCCAGGCTGTCCTCTGCCTCAGCTGCTGCTCCCGGCCTGCTCTAGAGTCAAACACGCAGGGCCCCCAGGGGAACAGAGGCTGGGACAGGGCAGCAGCCAGGGCTGGGCTGGGAAGATGCTGGGAGTTCTCGTTCCCTGAGAACTGGCCTGGCTCCCTTCTCAACAGCAAACAAATCAATTCCACGTCCCCTCCCCAGAAAAACCAGCCTGGAGCCAAGGGCAGCAAGGGACGATTCCCTCCAGTTCCCACCGAGGCAGAAGAGAACCCAGGGTGTTTCTAGCAGAGCTTATGGAACTGACGTGGGGAAAGCAGCCTTTAACAACAGGCAGTTCCAGTTTAAGCTCAGTGTTTTTAACAATTTCTACAACATTAAATAACCCTTCAATCATAGTGTCACCATCCATAACATTGCTTCAGCCTTACAGGTTCCCAAGTGCAAAACTAAACATCTCTTCAAACACAAGGGAGTGGAGCTCAGTCAGTGTTCAGAGTCATCCCACATAAAAGAACCATGTTGTGGTACATACTGGCCCCATCATGTGGCCATCGCCTTTCCCTCCTCTCTGTTAAAAGTTTTAGTATTTTGCACAGAAACCTTCTTCCCTCAGGAGAGACTTGGGAACCAGGGCTGCCAGCCAGACAAAAACTTTTAAGAGGAGGCGTAACCTGTCAAAAAATGATCTCCCTTCTTCAGTTCAGTGACACCTTGAAATGTTACTTGTCCCGGCAGAGCTGGAGGATTGAAAGCCGCTACATCAAACCCCTGTGTAGCTCACAGGAATGGACACAAACACTCCCTGGTATCTGAAGAGATGTTTAGTTTTACCCTTGGTAAACTACAAGACTAAAGGGAAAGGCAGTGGTGCCAAATATATAGAGTGAAACACGAAACAATCGTCATAGTTATGCCCATAGTGACTGCAAAATTTTTCTATATACTTCTTATTATTTTCTCTGGTGTCTAGACATTGACTAGACCTTGACCAAGAAATTTGGCTCTTGATAAAATAATCAACTATCCCTGGTTAATGGAATGGACGAGAAATCCTTTGTGGTCTTTCCACGCAGGTTCAAATCCTGCCAGCTACAGCTGCAGTATATTGTCATTACTGTTGTCTTAGTGCCTGAGCATCCACAGAGCCAAACTGGAGCCAGATCTAGTCTCACTCTGAGGCTGGCTACACTTAAAATACTGCTGTAGCACTTTGGAGAAGACAGTTGCTACAGTGAGGGGAGGGGTTTTCCATCCCTGTAATAGCTACATTGACAGAACAATCTTTCCTTTCATTTAGCACTATCTAACCACGGCTTAGGTCAGCTTAATTATACTGGTTCTGGGGTTTTTCACACCCTGAAAGACGTACTTGTTAGAGGGTTTATCCCATCACCCTCCCATTCCCTGGTCCTTCTCGCGTGACCAGAGAGCACCAATACACGAAGTTCAAAGGTGCAAACAATTCAATGTTTATTGGGGTAAACTTCCAGCGAGTAATGATTCCAATTTCCTTCCTCAGTGTCCCCCTTCCCAGCTCTGACACCACAGAGCCTTGCCTGTGTCCCTGTTCCCCTTCCCTGTTCCTATTCCCCCTTAGCAAAACATAATTCCAATTCCCTACCCCCATTCCCATTCCCCCCCTTACTTCCTGATTGACTGCAGACTATATAGTAAAACTGGAGTTCTGCTTAGCTTAACCTTAACCAAGGTTATACCTTGGTTATACCTTAACCAAGCATTTTACTGAAATGTAACTAACCAATCCTAACATAGTGTAACATGATTATCTAACCAATTATACCCCACCACCTTAATTGGTTTATACCCAACAATTTAATTATACAGCAGACAGAAAGAATCACAGCACCAAACAGAGATTATACAGACAAGCAATAGGAAAGTGGGGACTACAGTGATAGAACAACAAAGAAATGAGGATTTCACGCCCCAGCTGTTGGTAAGTGAGTTGTTCCCAGACAGGATGCTATCATGGTAGAGGTTGTGGGTGCTGGTTGCTTAACTGCCTGGCCCACAGGGCAGGATTTTGAGGTTCACCATTACTGTCTCAGAATGCCAGCACCCATCTTTTGTTCACTTAAAACACGAGCAGGGAGAGTACAGCACCACAGAACTCATGGAGCTCCAGGAAACATGTAACTTTAGGTCTGGGTGAGTGTGTCTAAAATTCAGCTGTGCTGTAGCAGGTCTCCAGGAGTTCCTATTTGGTATGATGGGATGTTAGAGAAATAATTCCATTGAAGCATTCTGATTGCATCATAGCCAAGGAGAACAAAGGGGGTGGGTGGGGGGGAGTGTGTGTGTGAGAGAGAGAGAGACCATGTATCTATTGGGTTTCTGGGAAACGGGGCGGGCAAAGCCCGCCCCATGCTAACGGAACCCCCCCCCCAGCCTAAGGGGAGCTTCCACAGGGCCTCAGAAACCCACTAATTGCGGGGGACAACTAATAAAAGAACAGGGACAGGAGTGCGGTCAAAGGGTCATAAGAAGGGAGCCTGACGGGGACACCGAGCAGAGAACCCCGGACAGCGCCCACCACTCCTCAAAGGCATCAAGGGAGCCAGCGGACGCCGCCCAGAGGAACTCTGCCCGGATACGTGAACGGACTAAGGATCGGAAACAAGCCCCACAGTCGCAGGAGTCTCCATTGGCCAACCGCCTCTCCCTGGTCACGTAGATGGCCATTTTTGAAAGAGATGTGCCAACTCGACCGCCCTAAAGAGTTCATCAATTATTAACAAAAACTAGGGTTGATAAGTCACAGTCTTTGTAGCAGCAGGATGGTGGACTGGTCGAAAGTGCTAGTTTCACGACACTTTTTTCCTATCTCTTGGGTGTTCTGGTATCTGCATAGAGACGTGGTTTCAAATCCCACTGCTGACATGACCATCTGGAGAAAATGGCCTCACTTCAATCTCCTGTGCAACAATAGAACCCCATTTGCTTAGCTTTTCTATTCCAGTAGTTGTGAGAGAAGCTCCAAACCAGGGGGAAACAGGGCCTGTTCTCTCGACCCATCAATTTTTGTCTTCCTTCATTCCAAGCCATTTTCTCAGATACATCCGTATTTCCCACACTATTTTGTTTAATGTTCTTTGCTTTTATAAAAACTTTAGAGTCATCATTTAATTGCCACACAACTGTACTTCTGAAGTAAAGTGAAACACAATATTTTTTGGATATTCTTGCAGAAGAGTTTTGCTTTCTGACCTGGAATTGAACAGGGGCTACCCGAGGGGGACAATGCTGCTCCCTTTTCTTGGCTCATCCAAAAAACATAAGTTCTTGGTGCCCTTTGTTTCCCTGTTCTTCAAAGGCAAATCAGCTGGTGTAGCGGCTACTGAGAAAGCCTTAGAAAAGGGCTCCCAAATTGACAGCAGCTGGTTTCTGTAGTGTAGTGGTTATCACATTTGCCTAACTTGCAAAAGATCCCTGGTTTAAAACCAGGCAGAAACATTGATACTTTCCTTCCTTTGGTCTTTTATCACTCCAAGGCCTTTCTTAACTACATCCATAGCTTCTATGCTTTCTTCCTCATTATTTTTTTCCTTTCATGGAACTTTAAATTGAAAAGGAGAGGCTTAGCCGGCATTTTGAGGGAAGGAACAGACCATCATTTGGGAGACTGCCAGCTACGTAACAAATCTGAGCGTAGAAGAATCCCAACCCTTTGTCCTGCATATTTAGCTCCCAGCCAGCAGTTTTTCCCTTGCCTTTTTTTTTTTTTTGAGCTAACCTTGAGTCCAGGGCGCGCACACTCTCTCTGCCCCACACATCGAATCTGGCCCTGCTGCAAAGTGACCCCTAAGAACCAGCAACCTGCACGAGAGCATGACTGGGGGGAAAAGGTTTCCCATCAAGCTTATAACCCACTGGATGCCTTGGAAAGAGGCCGGCTCTGAGCGTAACAGTCAGGAAAGAAGGCCTGTTTGGGGATGTGGCTCAGTGGTACAGTGCCTGCTTTGCATGTATAAGGCCCTGGGTTCGCTCCCCACGTTTGCCTTTCACCCCTGTTGCTTTGCTCATGCCCAGCTGGCATGTGGCCCAGCCAGTCTCCCTGCACAGGTTACAGTCCTGAGCAGTGAGGGCAAAGTGCCAATTGCGTGGAAGCTCGGGGGGGTTCTGCTCCTAAAGCCCCAGGGTGACTCTAAGATTCCCATCCACTGAGCTGCTTGATGAGGAAGGACTGGAGAGAAGGGTCCCATCAGCACAGAGGGAGGGACAAGGACATGGAGGGGCAGTCAGTGCCGAGAGAGGTCAGTGATTTACACAAGACAGGGGACTCTGGTTCTGGAGGGGACAGGAGGTGAGGGCAGCTTACAATGATGCTGAATAGAAAAAAAGGCTGGAGTCAATGAAACATGAGAGCATAGAAGGAGAAGGGCAGCTCCACAGAGGGCCCTGGTGCTCATACACCCCAGTTCACAAGTACACAACATAAGAATGGCCACACTGGGTCAGATCAAAGGTCCATCTAGCCTAGTAGCCTGTCTTCTTACAGTGGCCGATCCTAGGTGCCCCAGGGTTCCACAGGTTGACTGTGTGTTATGTGAAGAAATATTTCCTTTTGTTTGGTTTAAACCTGCTGTCTCTTCGTTTCATTTGGTGACCCCTAGTTCTTGTGTCTAGAGGAGTAAATAACACTTCCTTGTTTACTTTCTCCAACCCAGTCATTGCTTTATAGACTCTATCATCTCTTTTCCAAGCTGAAAAGTCTCAGTCTTATTAATCACTCGTCATATGAAAGCTGCTCCAGACCCCTAATCATTTTTGTTGCCCTTTTCTGAACCTTTTCCAATTACAATATATTTTTTATCAGGTGGGGTGACCACATCTGCAGGCAGTATTCAAGATGTGGGTGTGCCATGGATTCCTGTAGAGGCACCCCGGCTTGTCCTAGATAGAGAGACTAGACAAACAGGGACCCAGCCCCCTACAGTGATCCATGGACAAGAACCTGGTTGTTAGTGGGGTGAAGGTTTCCTCTGGACAAAGGGAAGCTGAAATCCCTCAGGGTCCTGGAACTTAAGCAATGAAAGCTTCAAACCCTTTATAGCCGTGCGTTGAGGTGCATCAGCAGAAGGTTGGGCTGGAGCAGGGGTCAGCAACCGATGGCACACGTGCCAAAGATGGCACGCGAGCCAACTTTTAATGGCACGCTGGGGCCTGCCGGGACTCCAGTGTGCCATTAAAAATCCTGCCAGCACAGCAACTTGCCGGCCCCTCCCCTGCCTTCCCCTGGAGGCCTGCCACCACGCACACAGCGCTCTGGGGGCCGGGGCTCCGCACTCCCGCGGGGCAGCGTTTGGCTCTGCAGGAAGTGAGAGACGCTCCCCGCTCATCCAGCGCCCTGCTGCCTTGCGCACAGCACTTTGAGGGGCGGGGCGTGGCTGCGCGCGGCAGCCGGGCTCCGAATGAGCAGGAAGCCTCATGGTAAGGGGTCCGGGGCTGGGGGTTGGGGTAAGCGGGGGGCAATCAGGGGACAGGGAGCAGGGTGGGTTGGATGGGGGTGGGATCCTGGGGGTGGTTGGGGTGGGGTCTCTGGAGGGGGCAGTCAGGGACCGGGGGTGGATGGGGCATGGGAGTCCCGGGTCTGTTAGGGGTGGGGGTGGATAGGAGACAGGGCAGTCAGGGAACAGGGAGCAAGGAGGGTCCTGGGGAACAGTTAGGGGTCTTGGGGGTTCAGGAACAAGGAGCTGGGGGTTGGATGAGTCGGGAGTTCTGGGGGCTGTCAGGAGGTAGGGGTGTGGAGAGTGGTTGTGGCAGGCAGAGGGCTGGGGGTGTATGGGTCCAGAGTTCGGGGGTCCTGTCAGGGGCAGGAGTGGTTAAATAGGCATGGGAGTCCGGGAGGTTCTGTCTGGGTGCGGGGGTGTGGATAAGGGTTGGGGCAGTCAGGGGACAGGTAGGGGGTAGGTTCCTAGGGGGGCAGTCAGGGGACACGGGGCAGGGAGGCTTAGATAGGGAGTGGGGTCCCAGGAGGGGTAGTCAGGACAAGGAGCGGGGGAAGGGAGTTCGGGGGCAGTCACCCAGCCCTCTGCCCGGAGCCCTGACCCCATGCCCCCAGGCCCCTGGCCTGAGCCTTGCACCCCACACCCCACCCAGGCCCCTGCCCTGAGCGCTGTACTACCCGCCCTCTGTTGACTCCTTCACCCTCCACCCCGACCCCAGCTCTGACTCTGGCACCCCCACACACACCCAGACCCCCTACTCTGACACCTGCACCCCCTCACATGCCCCCAGCCCTGACTCTGGCACCTCCCACATCCCCAGCCTCCCCACATCCCATGCACCCCGCACATCCCCACCCCCACCCTGAGCAGCAAACGGGAGCTCCTGCACCCCTCTGCACACATTCCCACCTGCACCCCTCACACCAAATGGGAGCTCCCCAGGTAAGTGCCCCCACACCCAAAACTTCTGCCCCAACCCTGAGCCCCTTCCTTCATTCTAGCCCCTGGCCAGACCCTTCATCCCCAGCCCTGTGCTCGGTCCATTCCCATCCTCAGCTCAGTGCAGAGAGAGGAAGAGAATGGGCCAGAACCAGGGAGAAGGTAGGTACCCACTGTATGTGGGCAGAGCCGGGACCCCAGACCGGCGGCGGGCTGAGCGGGTCCGGCAGCCGGGATCCCGGCTGGCAGGAGCCGGAGGATGGAACCCCTGAGCGGCAGTGGGCTGAGCCGCTCAGCCACTGCTGGTCTGGGGTCCCGGCTGCTGGCCCTGCACAGCCCGCTGCCGGTCTGGGGTTCTGGCTGCCAGACCCTTCCCAGCTGGGGTCCTGGCCGCAGGCCCCACTCAGCCCACTGCCAGCCTAGGTGAACAGAACCCCAGACCAGCAGCAGGCTGAGCAGGCCAGCGGCGTAAGATCAACATTTTAATTTAATTTTAAATGAAGCTTCTTAAACATTTTGAAAACCTTGTTTATTTTACAATACAACAATAGTTTAGTTATATAATATAGAGACTTGTAGAGAGAGACCTTCTAAAAAACATTAAAATGTATTACCGGCATGCAAAACCTTAAATTAGACTGAATAAATGAAGACTTGGCACACCGCTTCTGAAAGGCTGCCAACCCCTGGGCTGGAGGAACCTGGAGAGTACATTTCTATTCTAATCTAATCTACATTTCTATTTGTTTGGTTTTTGTAGGTTAAATTAATGCAGCCTCTGGTCCACTCTCTCCCAAGGGTGTAATGTTGCTGTGCACAATGAGAAATCTTGGGGAAAGATTGAAATGAAATGGAAGCAGCATATGGTGGCAGAACCTAAGGAATTAAAAGCCCATTGATTCTTACGTGTGTGCACTGCCTCTGAACCAGAAGTGTAATTTTTCTCGCTTTGTGGCTGCAGACAGTAAAATATTTAAATATCTATCAGGGATGGTCTAGACAGTATTTGGTACTGCCATGAGAGCAGGGGACTGGACTCGATGACCTCTCGAGGTCCCTTCCGGTCATAGAGTCTATGAATCTATGAAACTCTGGCTTTTCCTGAATGCTGTAGACACTGGAGAAGAATAATGGGGGGAGAAGAAAGAGACAGAGAACACAGAGAGACAATCAATGACTGAAGATGTCCCAACTCCATCTTGCTCCTCACAGGTGTTCAGAAAGCTGGGTAGATGTAGGTTTCAAATATCAAGGGGCTCTCCACATACCTGATCTCTCTCCCCCGGCTCCCATTTTAGCATTAACTTTTATTTTGAAATGTTTGGCTTACCCTGATCTTCTCTTTCCTAACTGTATTGCAAGTTGGGTGGGTTTTTTGTTGTTTTTGCTTCCTTTGTTGATATCAATATAATTGTAACAGCAAAGGAATCTGTAGGAGCAAAACTGACTCAAAACTTTATTTCCCATCATGCAGGAACATGGTACAAACAGCTCACGCAGCTGGAATCATCACACGGAAGCCAGGGGATGGGAGATGCAGGTTTCCAAGTGTTCTGTCTTCTCAGATGACACATTCCAGCCCCTTGTATTACTCCCTCCTGTGTGACCTGCTCGGCTTTGACACACTTATTGTCTCATTCTATTGATAATGTGATTGTAACACAATGTGACTGAAATTAAACCACTTCCAGACAAGGAACCAACAAAGGAGAAAATCCATTATTGCATTGGCTAGGAATCAAACCCAGGTCAACTGTTTGGAAGGCAGCTATGCTCACCACTATACCACCAACACAGCTGGCGGGAGCAGCTTTCCTGCAGGCTACGTGTGCTGGCAAAGGGGGTTACACGTGACCATGGAGCTAGTAAGCAGGGTGGATGGGCTGGAAGCCGCCTGACAGCTGGGAGCAGAGTTAGGGGGTAAAGGTGAAAACAGATCTCAGTGGGAGCTGACCCCACACCCAACCTGCCCCTAGGCGAGGGGAACTGAAGCTCAATTTCAATCATAGAAAACTCTTCCCTAAGAAGGAAGGGGACGGCTTGTTTTAAAGACAAGGTTTGTGGGTTTTGCCCACTACATACAGAGGGGCTGGATAGTGCTGAGTCCAGACAAGACTCTGGTAGGATAAGGAAGAAATTCAGGCTGCCAGTGAGCTGAAGGAGGGAGATGATATTTTGACAGCGATGGACACCTCATCTTATAGGCCTTTGTCTGCCTCCTTTCTAGTGACTGTTTGGCACAGGAATGCAGCCCCCACTCCTGGGTGTCTCCTGTGGAAATGATGTTTCTGTGCAAAACACAAACGCTTTTAACAGAAAGGAGGGAAAGGAAATGGCCATGCAGTGGGACAGGAATGTAAGGAATGAAACAGCAGATACTTCTCCCACGTGCATTGACTTTGAACCTTGTTGTTTGCCGTGTTGTTATATCCCTGTTGTTCCCTGGACATGAGAGGTGGGGCAGGGAGGTGGGGGCTCACATATCGTCTTTCAAAGGACCAAGGAAGGGAGTGTTATTTACTCCTTCTCATAACACAAGAACTAGGAGGAGTCACCAAATGAAATGAATAGGCTACAGATTTGAAACGAAATATTTCTTCGCACAATGCACAGTTAACCTGGGGAACTCTTTAGCAGAAGATGTTGTGAAAGCCAAGACTAGAACAGAGTTCAAAAAAGAACTAGAGAAGTGCACAGAGGATAGGTTCATCGATGGCTATTAGCCAGGATGGGCAGGGATGGTGTCCCTCGCCATTGTTTTCCAGAAGCTGGGAATGAGCAACAGGCGAACCACAGAGCAATGACAAAGCCAGGTTGTCATGGGCGAGTAGTTAGGGGGATGCACTAAAAATCCAGTGGAGTCATCCCCCTCCTCTCCACCCCCAAGCAGCTCTGAATCTTGATGACTCTGATGCTGAAATTCCACTGCCTCAGCATCCTCAACCCCCACTGGAGGCCAGTGTAGAGTCTTTAGATCCCTGTTCATATTTCATACTCCAGCTGATGCACCATTCCTGCCCAGCAACTCACCGTCTGCCCCAGAAGAACCAGCTGGTGGGCCGCACCCACAGGAAGACAACTTATACCGCTCCTCAGAGCAGCAGCCGCAGCAGTTGGCAGCTAATCCCCACCTAAGGCTTTGGGGAAGGAGATGGGGATCATGTGTTATTTCTTCCGTACATCGAGTCTCACGGTGTTTTAACATATTTCTCTCTAACACTGATTTAAATTTAGAGCCCCTCCCCCCAGTTCTGCTTTGTAAGAGCCTCATTTCTGTACATAAAACAGAAGAACAACCAGACTGGGTCAGACCAACGGTCCATCCTGCCAAGTGTCCTATCTCCCAAGAGCAGTCAAAGCCAGATGCTTTAGAGGGAATTAACAGAACACGTAATCATGAAGTGATCCATCCCGTTGCCCATTCCTAGTGTCTTTACAGATGTGACCACAAAGAGACACTTGCAGCTACTTAGAATCATAGAAGATTAGGGTTGAAAGAAACCTCAGGAGGTATCTAGTCCAACCCCCTACTCAAAGCAGGACCAATCCCCAACTAAATCATCCCAGTCAGGGCTCTGTCAAGCTGGGTCTTACAAACCTCTAAGGATGGAGATTCCACCACTTCTCTAGGGAACCCATTCCAATACTTCACCACCCTCCTAGTGAAAAAGTGTTTCCTAATATCCAACCTAGACCCCCACCACTGCAACTTGAGACCATTGCTCCTTGTTCTGTCGTCTGGCCGAGCTCCATTCTCTTTGGAACCCCCCTTCAGGTAGTTGAAGGCTGCCATCAAATCCCCCCTCATTCTTCTCTTCTGCAGACTAAATAACTCCAGTTCCTCACCTCTCTTCATAAATCATATGCCTAGGTCTCCTAATAATTTTTGTTGCCCTCTGCTGAACACTCTCCAATTTGTCCACATCCTTTCTGTAGTGGGGGGGGGAGGGGAGACTGGATGCAGTACTCCAGATGTGGCCACATCAGTGCCAAATAGAAGGGACTAATCGCTTCCTTCAATCTGCTGGCAACATTCCCACTAATGCTGCCCAATATGCTGGTAACCTTCTGGCAACAAGGGCACATTATTGACTCATATCCAGCTTCTTGTCCACTGTAATCCCCAGCTCCTTTTCTGCAGAACTGCCACTTAGCCAGTCTGTCCCCAGCCTGTAGCGGTGCATGGGACTCTCCCATCCTAAGTGTAGGAATCTGCACTTGTCCTTGTTGAACCTCATCAGATTTCTTTTGGCCCAATCCTCCAATTTGTCTAGGTCACTCTGGACCCAAACCCTACCCTCCAGCGCTTGGATTCTTTATGTGCTTTCACAGAGCGAAGAGCACATGTTCCATGTTTTCATACAGCAGAGTTTTATTCTATAGGGAGCTTTCCCTGTGTGGCTCAACACAGATGCACATTGTGACCCTTCTCAGGGTGCTGAGGGCCGTGAATCTCCTGGTGGCCACCTGCCACGAGGAAGAGGGACTTTTGCATTTGGCAGCTGGATGTTAATGACCAAACTCACCAGCCTGTCAGACAGTCAAGCACCCTCCTCTGAGCTACAGCAACCTTAACAATTGACAATAAAGGCACCTTAACCCCTGAGTTCCTTCAATGTGTCCCCCTCTGGGGTCCAGCTCCAATCATCAGATACTCGGGGTATGTCTATACTATCTGCCGAATTGGTGGGCAGCGATCGATACAGCGGGGGGATCGATCTATCGGGTCTAGTGTCGATGCAATAAATCGATCCTCGAGTACTCTTCTGTCGACCACTGTACTCCAGCTTGGTGAGAGGCGCAGGCAGAGTCTACTGGGGAGCTGCAGCAGTCGACTCACCGCGATGAAGACACCATGGTAAGTCGATCTAAGTACATCGACTTCAGCTACGTTATTCATGTAGCTGAAGTTGCGTAACTTAGATTGATTCCCTCCCCTAGAGTAGACCAGGGCTCAGAAAAATCCCAGATCCTCTCTGCCCGAAGCAATTGTACATCCCAGGTTACCAGTTTTACTGTAGCCCACTGCTACTGGATCACACTCAGCACTTGAGCACAGTTATTGAACAAAGGGAAATTTATTTAACAAGGGACAGAGATTTAAACAAACAAATGTGAATGATGGAAACCAACTGTTACCAACAAAACAAAACCACAAAATGCAACCTACACTTTTTAATAGTTACCTTTCCTACCTATGTAGATTGAAGTGTGAGGTGACAGTCTATTGCAGTGACTGCTAGTCCCTAGGAGCCAGGGCCCTGCCTTTCTTGAAGCACCATTGGTCATTAGTGATCTCCTTGGTGAATGGACCTAGAGTGTTTCTCTCCACCCTGTTATAAAATGAATCAGTCTTTTGTGTATATTCACAGAAAGGACCATTTCCTCATTGTCATATTGTCGTTTACACTTCCACAGGGTTTCGATGTCTATAATTTGTCTTTGATAGTTTTCCATTGGCTTTTCTGGGCTGGTGCAAAGATTGACAATGCAGCAACACATTGCATAACTGGCTAGCAAGGGACGGGTGACAATTCCCTCCCACTTGAATAGGCCATTCCCAACAAGACCTTTAATTGGGGTGACTCACTTTCATGATAATACCATATGGGCATAATTTTCCATATACTAACATGACTCCTTCAATAGGACTCATACACACCTCTTGAAGTGATCAGGAGTAACAATAATTTACAAGCTTTCAGTAGAGATCTCACTGCTATGCTTCCTGGATAAATATCATAAAAATCAGTGCATTAGGTGTGATGAGTTTGTCAGGTCTGAGGCAGGAGTTTCTTGTGAATTACTTTGACCTCTCTGCCAATTGGCACCAAAGAGCATTTATCACACATGCACTGAGTTATACAGTCACACTCTGATAGAACAGAAAGGACAACACAAAAAATAGAGAAAGGAACAATCATATACTAAAATGACAATGGTTGGAACTCAACATTTCTCTCAGTCTTTGGACTGATGGGTACTAAGAGCTTTTCCTCAGTTGAACCAGGTGATCGGACAGCTGGCTCAGCACTCCATACTAGCAGATTTCTCACATAGGGAGATGGGTCAAAATTGGAATTGATGTCATGACTCGCTTCCCAGAGGATCAATCTGTCTAAGGCTGTGTCTACCCTTCAAACACTGGAAATATTCTTCTGACAACCTAACACTGTCTACACTGGGGCTTTGGTCACATTAACTACTTCTCTCAGTGGAGTGGATCTTTCACACCCCTGAGATATGTGGCCATGTCAACATAGTTTTTCAGTGTAGACCAGCCTCTGGATGGCTTTTAGATATGAAAGGCAGTGGACTTCAGCCTTTTCCTTGGTATTGATGGTTGACAACTGCAGCTTTCCTACCTGCTGGACACATCCTATGACAGATGTCAGGCCTTTCCTTTGCAAATTAGAGAAGTGGGGAAGTCAGTGACACTTACAGTGTAAGTGGGTAAAAACTTAGACAACTTGTCTCCTTGAGTAGTTTTCCTTTTAATAGAAATTGACTTTGAAGCTAAGCAAAATATGCTCTATCTGAAATACAAAAAAATAAAACCTATACAGACCCAATATTCTCTTATACACTCTTTCTAACACCTATTCTCCCATCCCAACCTTTGGAGTGAGGTTTTCTACCAGGTTTACACTACAGGGGGTAAATTAAATCAAATTAACTTTTGAAGATTAACCATCATTTCCTGTACAACTAAAAAAAGAAAAAAAAACACAAGACAACTTTCAGTTTTCCAAAATAATTCAGATTATCAAATAACTAGTCTCTTACTCTAGCCAATAACATCACCTATGATTTCATTTTCACTAGTAACACTAATATATTCAAAGATCACAAATTCTGGTCACATATGTTAGTTTTCTTTTAATCCCCATTGCCAACAACTGAACCTTGGCTCAAGTTGTGGTTTGTCCCAACACTTTTGTGAGTTCATATATCTCTGGTTCTTCTGCCAGGCGTGTTGGTGGAAGGGGTCTCCTATGTGGGAATGTTAGCATCATGAGGAAAAATACCTCTCTTTTCACACTTTAAATCTTTCAAAGTAGTAGGAAGTAGGGGAGAAGTGATACAAATGCAGACAACACAGGAGAAAACTGTCCGGGCTACACTAAAGACATTTATCGGTATAATTATTGCTCAGGGGTGTGAAAAATCGATATAGCTGAGCAACATAGTTACACAGCTCTAATCTCCTATGTAAATAGCGCTACATCAGCAGGAGAGCTTCTCCTGCCAACATAGCCATCTGAGACAATATTGATTTAAACAATTGAACTACACTGTGATCATATGCACTTCCTTCAGTTAGTTGGGGGTCTGCTGTTGTTCACAATTTCCAAGTGGAGATTTTAGATCACTGCTGTGTCTTTGTTAGCATGGCCAGTAAATTGGAGAGTTCTCTTTTACTGACAGAACTGAACTTGAACTTTCTCCATATCATCATGGAAGGATGGGGAAAAAGCAAAGCTGAAGTGAGAAATGATGACTTTAGCAAATGGTCATTTGTCTTAAACTCTCCAATAAATCTGAGCTGAACTAATATCTAATTGTGTGACCACACAGCCATCAAGAAAGATAGAAACCCAGATCACAGAGAGATAAAATACATGACAATGAACGTGTAAACTGAAATTCCAGAGCAGATTACAACTAATTATTTAGAATCAGGACAAGAGATTCTCCCATCACATTCTCCTCTGAATCATTCAAACATATTTCAGTGAGTAACTGTCTCAATAGTCAGTTATGTTATTTACAACATGTTTAGTATCCTAGCATTGCCATAATGGGGGAAAAAACAGCCACCTTGCCAGAAGTGGCTTTACCAATAGATGGAACCTGGGATTTAAACTCGAAATGATCACACTGCGATTAGGATCCATTTGAATTCCCCTTCCTGGTCTTTGATACTTTTCTCACCAGTCATAGCAACTCTGGCATAGGATTAAATAAGTCAAAGCATCATCTCCAAGCACAGACAACTGAGAACTCTTCATCACATGACACTTTGAGAAGTGGAGGGGTAGAATGTGATGACGATAAACTCTGCCTGGTTCAGACAAAAGGTAACAGTTCTGCCATGATGGGGAAGGAGGGAATCTCTGAGTCACCCCATCTCCTTCCAAGTATCAGAGGAGTAGCTCTGTTAGGGTACATCTATACTTACCAGCCGGGTCGACGGGTAGCGTTCGACTTCTCGGAGTTCGAACTATCGCGTCTAATCTAGATGCGATAGTTCGAACTCCGAACGTGCTCCCGTCGACTCCGGAACTCCACCACCGCGAACGGTGGTGGCGGAGTCGATGGGGGAGCCGCGGACTTTGATCCCGCGGCGTCTGGACAGGTAAGAAGTCCACCCCCCCCCCCAAGTGTAGACCAGGCCTTAGTCTGGATCTGCAAAATGTGACAAAGAGTCCTGTGGCACCTTGTAGACTAACAGACATATGGGTGCATGAGCTTTCGTGGGTGAATCCCCACATCGTCAGATGCATGTAGTGGAAATTTCCAGAGGCGGGTGTAAATATGCAGGCAAGAATCAGTCTAGAGATAACAAGGTTAGTTAAATCAGGGAGGATGGGCCCCTCTTCTAGCAGTTGAGGTGTGAACACAAAGGGAGGAGAAACTGCTTTTGTAGTTGGCTAGCCAGGGACAGTCTTTGTTTAGTCCTGAGCTGATGGTGTCAAATTTGCAGATGAACTGAAGCTCAGCAGTTTCTCTTTGAAGTCTGGCCCTGAAGTATTTTTGCTGCAGGATGGCACTTTTAAGTCTGCTATTGTGTGTCCAGGGAGGTTGAAGTGTTCTCCTACAGGTTTTTGTATATTGCTTATGCTCCAGTACATATTTTAGTCTATAAGGTGCCACAGGACTCTGTCGCTTTTTACATCTCCTTCCAGTATCACAGAGGCTGAAATGACAATTTTTTCCTGCCCCTGCTCTTCATTTAAATGTAATATGAAAAGTTCCCATGATAACTGCTCTTCAGCACAACATGAGAACAACTGGCAATGATACAATCTGTAACACTGGTGACTCTAACAATAACTTTGCAATAGGAGGAATGGTATAAATGTGATGCTCCCTGGTTCCTGATAGGAAGGGCACACTAGAATTACTCATGGGAGAATGGAGTTGATAGAAAGGATAAATGAGTCCACCTCAAAGAGGTCAAACTGCAAAATGCAAAAATAGGCCACTCACTCATCTGGACAAGCTGAGGGATATCGGTGCTTCAAACAGCTTGTAAACGTGGGAATCAGGAAAGTATTAAAGTAGTGATAGCCCTAGAGGTTTTTATGGTGTTGATCCCCCTTGCAGATTCTCTGATGGCTCACATGGTCTCAGTGGCAAGACAAGGTTTTCCCACACTCACTGCTTCCATTGGGTCGCATACCTGTGTGGATTCTGAGATGGGTAAGAAGGTGTGAGCTGTGATTGAAGGTTTTCCCACACTCACTGCATTTATAAGGTCTCTCACCGGTGTGGATTTTGTGATGTTTAGAAAGGCCTGAGCTGCTAGAGAAGCTTTTCCCACACTCATGACATTCATAGGGCCTCTTCCCTGTGTGGATTATCTGATGTTTAGAAAGGTCTGAGCTGGTAATAAAGCATTTCCCACACTCATGACATTCATAGGGCCTCTCCCCTGTGTGGATTCTCTGATGAACAGAAAAGGCTGAGCTGCTAGTGAAGCTTTTCCCACACTCACGGCATTCATAGGGCCTCTCCTGTGTGGATTCTCTGATGAACAGAAAAGGCTGAGCTGCAAGTGAAGGTTTTTCCACACTCACTGCAATAAAAGGGCCTCTCCCCTGTGTGGATTCTCTGATGTTTAGAAAGTCCTGAACTGCTAATGAAGCTTTTCCCACACTCACGGCATTCATAGGGCCTCTCCCCTGTGTGGATTCTCTGATGTTGAGAAAGGACTGATCTGTAAGTGAAGGTTTTCCCACACACACTGCAATCAAAGAGCCTCTCCCCTGTGTGGATTCTCTGATGAACAGAAATGGCTGAGCTGCAAGTGAAGGTTTTCCCACACTCACTGCAATCAAAGAGCCTTTCCCCTGTGTGGATTCTCTGATGAACAGAAAGGCCTGAACTCCGACTGAAGGTTTTCCCACACTCACGGCATTCATAGGGCCTCTCCCCTGTGTGGATTCTCTGATGAATAGAAAGGGCTGAGCTGCAAGTGAAGGTTTTTCCACACTCACTGCAATAAAAGGGCCTCTCCCCTGTGTGGATTCTCTGATGTTTAGAAAGGCCTGAGCTGCTATTGAAGCTTTTCCCACACTCACGGCATTCATAGGGCCTCTCCCCTGTGTGGATTCTCTGATGTTGAGAAAGGGCTGAGCTGCTAGAGAAGCTTTTCCCACACTCATGACATTCATAGGGCCTCTTCCCTGTGTGGATTCTCTGATGTTTAGAAAGGTCTGAGCTGGTAATAAAGCTTTTCCCACACTCACTGCAATCAAAGGGCCTCTCCCCTGTGTGGATTCTCTGATGAACAGAAAAGGATGAGCTGCAAGGGAAGGTTTTTCCACACTCACTGCAATAAAAGGGCCTCTCCTGTGTGGATTCTCCGATGTTGAGAAAGGGCTGATCTGTAATTGAAGGTTTTCCCACACTCACAGCATTCATAGGGCCTCTCCCCTGTGTGGATTCTCTGATGTTGAGAAAGGGCTGATCTGTAAGTGAAGGTTTTCCCACACTCACTGCATTCATAGGGCCTCTCCCCTGTGTGGATTCTCTGATGAACAGAAAGGGCTGAGCTGCAAGTGAAGGTTTTTCCACACTCACTGCATGTATTTTTCCTCTTCCCATGAGGACTTCCTGCTGTGTTGTGGTTTCCTTGACGCTTTTCTGAGTTCCCGACAGGAAATAAATTTACCCATTTTCTCCTCTGGCTGGTTTCCTTGCTCTCTTTCTGGTCTGTGCTGAATCTCACAGGATTTTCCCTGCTCATGACTCCAGGACACATTCCTTTTCAATCTTTGCGATAATTCTCTGTGTTTAGCCACTTTCTCAACATTTTCCTGCTGAGAATTCTCCTCTTTCTCACATACCATTGCGTCACCTGCTGTGATAGAGACAGAAACCTCAAACAGGGATGGAAAGGGGAAGGCCAAACCAAAACAAGTGCTGGAGAGACGTCAAATAAAAATCAGGAACTGAACTCCCCCAAACTCTTCCCTAAACAGGAGAGAGGAGGGGATCAATTCGGCCCTCACATCCCATCCAAACTCACAGGGGAAAGGGAGGAAGCTACTGCCTGGTGTCTGCTAGGGTCTACAGGAAGCCATGAGCTATATTTACCCTGAGGATACGACCCCTGCTAGGGACAATAATGAACTGAGAAACCTTCCAAGGGCATTGTAGGGCATCCCAGATGTTTCCTTCAGGCACTTCCAGATTCTGAGTTGGTTTAATCTTTCCTCACCTGTGCAGGAAACTCTCAGGATCTCTCTTTCCTCTGAACCCTGGAGGTCTGGGGCCCATGGCTCTTCCCCTTGTTCCAGCTGGGAGATTATATGAGGTTTGGAAACTGGAAACGCTGCTCAGATAAAAGAAAACAAAGGAGTTCAGCTGATTTCATATGACTGTGTCATAAAAAACACTATTAATTTAACTTCAGTGCTTACTGTGACCCAGTGTGCCTGGGGCAGTCCACACTGAAAATGCCAAGATCAGGGCAGGCTGAAAAAGGGAGAGCAGATGCTCCCAAAACTGGTGGTTAACATGGAAGTTAAATTCACCGATCAGTCACCAACTGTGCTTCTGATCCCCCCCACTGGTTATCGAGAAACTGAAAAAAGACATCACACGGCCCCCTTTACTGCATTCCAGTTCTCTGACTCCCAATCAGCACCTAGGTCCGGCACAGTGAGAAGTTATTTAAAAACTCTGATCACATAAACGAAGTGTTCTTCTGACCCCAGAGTCAGCCACATTACCAGGTCTGTATAGGTTTGGATCTTACCCAGAATACTATGATGCCAGCCAATCCTTAGCATCTAAACTAAAGGTTTATAAGCAAGAAAGCATCTCAACTAAAGGTTTATTATAAAAGAAGGAAAGAAAAAGGAAGTTGTTAAAATGGGAAAACAGTCAGATACATTCAGAAATCTATATATCTGGTTCTTAGCAGTATTGGTGAGTTTCTGGCTTGAAAGGCTCTCTGGTAATGATTTTTTGCCCCAGATCCCTAAGTGGCCCCCTCAAGGATTGAACTCACAATACTGGGTTTAGCAGGTCAGTGCTCAAACCACTGAGCTATCCCTCCCCCCACAACATTCAGTCCTTTGTTCCAAGGTTCAGTTTGTAGAGAAGTTGCTCCAGAGGTAGGAAGAGGGACTGAAGACAAAATGGAGATGATGCAGCTGCCCTTTATATTCCTTTTGCCAAGTGGCTTCTACTTCCTGTGTCCCAAACACAAGCTTCACAGCACATGGCATGGAAAAGCCTTGGAGGTCTCAGTACACAGGCATATCCCTGCATGTCTTGCTGACTCAAGAGGTGTCTCCCCTTGATCCTTTCAATGGGTTCATTGTACAGCTGATGACCCCGGATGGGCCATCAAACAGGCTGGGCAGCGCTGATGCCAATATGTCTGGGGGTGTCACTCAGAAACACTACACAAGTCTGGAATACAGATATACCCTACATATCTATAACTCACAATATAAAGATAGAAACAAGATTATCAAACTTGGAAAATCATAACATTTTCATTGATACCTTACATGGCATATCTAGCACGATTCATTGCAATTTCATCATACTGGTATTTATAATAAAATAATAATAATATAAAGCATCTCTCAATTCCATAGAGTGTCACTTAATAAACCAGTGAATTCCCAGGACCGGTTCCCCAGGTGTTTGAAGATGCCGAACACCTTGCTTTTGAGGGACTGAAATACCCACATATATGTTGGGAACACACAGACAGACACTGTGCAAGTCTGTGCCCCTATGTTCACTCTTCTAGAAAATTATGATCAATTTTGTTCATAGTATGTGTCAGGGCTGAATCTCCACTCTGTCACCTGAGTGCAGAAAGTGGGGCCCGCCAGGATTCTAAAAATTAATTTGTGCAACTCTAGGCTTGTATTAAACCCCCAAAGTTACAGCTTTTCTCTGACCTTGGCTTGGTAAATGTTGCCACCACCCAAATGCAAAAAAAACCCCAAACCCTTGGACCCAGGAAGGAGCACTTGAGAATTCTTCCCTGTGGGGCACCCTCAAGCCCTTTCACCTCTCCGGGAAAGAGCTGAGAAAGAAAACAAAGGACACCAAAAATCTAACCCTGTTCTTAAGAGAGAGAAATTTTATTAAAATTGAAAAGAAAAACAATAAATCTGGAACTTAGGCTTTTGCTAGATCTTAAAAGAAACAATTGTTGTAAGCACCCAAAATAGCTTTCCTGGGGGTTCAGCTTAAAGCTTAGAAGCAAACAAAAGCATCTGGGACAGCACAGAGGAGCTCCAAAAGCCAAAATAAAAAATATAAACCTGATTGTGTCTGTCTAAACATTCCCTGTCCAAATCATTTCTTCTAGGGATGGAAGATGAATTTTCAAACCTGCTTCAAGCCATACACAGCATCGCTACTCTGTGTCGCCTTCTCCGGAGAACAACAGACAAAGGGAAAGTTACTGTCCCATTTTAAAAAGTTCTAGCCTTTCCATTGGCTCTTTTGGTCAGGTGCCCACTCCTTTTCTTTTACCTATGGCCTTGTTAACCCTTTACAGGTAAAGCAGGCAGAGAAGTCACACCAACAAGGATTTTACAACAATCTGGCTGGCTGGGTGTTTATAAAAGGGAGATCCTCCCCTCCCCCTTCATTTATCACTGTATGGCTTGTTCGGTACCATTTGAAAAGACAATCTACTGAAAATCCTCCTTATAATGTGTAGCAACACTGTATGTAAAGTTATGAGATTTTACGGCATGATGTTACTGAAAAAGTTGCAACCCTAACCCTAAGTTCCTCAGAGACAGCAAGGCAAACAGCTGGTCAAATAGCCATTCTCCAGGAGAGGGAAGGTGTGAAGAAGACATTTACATTCCATCACAGGGACCACTTGAAGGTCATATCTACGAGAGCCTGTCACCATGACTCAGCTGAGAACTGGATTTGTTTCTAGTACAAAGGACTGAATTATAAAGAGAGGTGAGGAAAATGCATGAGACTCTCTCTCTCTCTCCCCCCTTTCCCTCTGCTCATGACAACTCCTGAAGAACTGAATGTGGGCAGCAGGGGCAGGTTAGAGGGATTCCCGGCTGAAAGGAAAACCAGCCTGTCTCAGCAGATGGTGAGAGAAACATTTGTTTTAAATCATTTTAGCTGGTTAACTTAGACATTAGTTTGTGTTTTATCTTCCACTTCTTTCGTAAACAATTCTGACTTTTATGCCTCATTACTTGTAGTCACTGAAAATCTTTTTTTTCCCCTTCAGTAGTTAACAATCTTGGTTTATTGTTTTCTCTAAGCAGTGTGGATGGATTAAAGTGTGTTGGAAACTCCATTTGGAATAACAAGGCTGGTGCATGTCATTTTCCACTGATGAAATAACAGATTTCATATGAGCTCCCACTGTTCAGTAGTGTGCTGGGCAGGACAAGATGCACATTTCTGGGGGATGTCTGGGAGCAGAGAATTTTCTGGGGTTCTCCGGTGGGGCACTGTAATTCGGGAGTTGCTGACTAGCAGCACTCAAAACTGTAGCTGGGAGCGAGTTACACGCTGGAGACTGCGTGTTACCTGCCCAGGAGTGGCTGCTCTCACAGTAGAGCAGTGTAAAAGGCACCCCAGCCTGGGGAACTGAGGGGACACAGCTGTTCAACAGTCCAGATTGTACTGTGCTTAATGTCACAGACACTCAATTTCAAAGTTTCCTAAAACACATAGAAAGTAAATCCATGTCCCAGAAATCGAAGTCTCCAGAGAGAGGGCAAGTCTCCCTGGCTCTGCTTCTTGCTGACAGACAGGTCCAGAGACAAAGAGAGAGTCCTGGGGAAACTGGAAACATAAGCGTGGGGCTCAGTGGAGAAAGGGGAGAGGAAGGGCAGGGATATTACTGAATGCAGGATCTCAGCACTACTAGATGTCAGGATAACATATAGTGCAGCCCACTGGAAAACATAATCCCAAATATACATATAAAATGATGGGGTCTAAATTAGTTATTTCCATTGATTTATATAAGGGCAATAAGATATTCTCTGTATTATTGTCTATCCCTTTTTAAATAATTCCTAACATCCTGTTTGCTTTTTTGACTTCCGCTGCACACTGCTGGATGTCTTCAGAGAACTATCCACAATGACAAAAAGATCTTTTTACTGATCAACTGTAGCTAAATTTGCCCCCATCATATTGTATGTATAGTTGGGGTCGTTTTTCCAATGTGCATTACTTTACATTTATCCACGTTAAATTTCATTTGCCATTTTGTTGCCAAATCACTTGTTTTGTGAGATCTTTTTGAAGTTCTTCACAGTCTGCTTTGGTCTTAATTATCTTGAGCAGTTTAGTAACATCTGCAAACTTTGCCACCTCACTGTTTACCCCTTTCTCCAGATCATTTATGAATAAGTTGAAAAGGACTGGTCCTAGGACTGACCCTTGGGAACACCACTAGTTACTCCTCTTCATTCTGAAAATTTACCATTTATTCCTACCCTTTGTTCCCTGTCTTTTAACTAGTTCTCAATCCATGAAAAGATCTTCCCTCTTATCCCATGATAACTTAATTTATGTAAGAGCCTTTGGTGAGAGACCTTGTCAAAGGCTTTCTGGAAATCTAAGTACACTATGTCCACTGGATCCCCCTTGTCCACATGTTTGTTGACACCTTCAAAGAACTCTAATAGACTAGTAAGACATGATTTCCTTTACAGAAACTATTTTGACTTTTGCCCAACAATTTTTGTTCTTCTATGTGCCTGACAATTTTATTCTTTACTATTGTTTCAACTAATTTGCCTGGCAGAGACATTAGACTTACCAGTCTGTAATTGCCAGGATCGCCTCTAGAGCCCTTTTTAAATATTGGCGTTACATTAGCAATCTTCCAGTCATTGGGTACAGAAGCTGATTTAAAGGACAGGTTACAAACCATAGCTAATAGTTCCCCAATTTCACATTTGAGTTCCTTCAGAACTCTTGGGTAAATACCATCTGGTTCCGTGACTTGTTACGTTAAATTTATCAATTAGTTCCAAAACCTCCTCTAGTGACACTTCAATCTGTGGCAATTTCTCAGATTTGTCACCCACAAAAGGTTTGGGAATCTCCCTAACATCCTCAGCCATGAAGACTGAAGCAAAGAATGCATTTAGTTTCTCTGCAATGACTTTATCATCTTTAAGGGCTCCTTTTGTACCTCAATCGTCCAGGGGCCCCACTGGTTGTTTAACAGCTTCCTGCTTTTGATGTACTTAAAAAACATTTTGTTATTACCTTCTGAGTTTTTGGCTAGCTGTTCCTCAAACTCCTTTTTGGCTTTTCTGTTCCATTTTTACACTTAATTTGGCAGTACTTATGCTCCTTCTATATACACCTCACTAGGATTTGACTTCCACTTTTAAAAGATGCCTTTTATCTCTCACTGCTTCTTTTACATGGTTAAGCCAAGCCACAGTGGCTCTTTTAGTTCTTTTGCTGTTTTTTTTTAATTTGGGGTATACATTTAAGTTGGGCCTCTAATATTGTGTCTTTGAAAAGCATCCATGCAGCTTGCAGGATTTCACTCTAGTCACTGTACCTTTTAATTTCTGTTTAACTAGCCCCTCATTTTTGTATAGTTCTCCTTTCTGAAATTAAATGCCACAGTGTTGAGCTGTTCTTCCCACCACATGAATGTTAAATTTTGTTATATTATGATCACTATTTCCAAGCGGTCCTGTTATAGTTACCTCTTGGACAAGATCCTGCGCTCCACTCAGGACTAAATGGAGAGTTGCTTCTCCCATTGCGGGTTCTTGTACCAGCTGCTCCAAGAAACAGTCATTTAAAGTATTGAGAAATTTTGTCTCTGCATTTTGTCCTGAGGTGACGTATCCAGTAAATATGGGGATAATTGAAATCTCCCACTATTATAGAGTTCTTTATTTTGATAGCCTCTCTAATCTCCCTTCGCATTTCATCCTCACTATCATTGTCTTTCACAGGAGGTCGATAATAGATCCCTACTGTTATATTCTTATTAGAGCATGGAATTACTATCCATAGAGATTCTATGGAACATGAGGTTTCATTTAAGATTTTTACTTCATCTGAGTCTACATTTTCTTTAACATACAGTGCCACTCCCCTCCCCACCCCCCGAGTATGACTTGCTCCGTCCTTCCGATATATTTTGTACCCTGGAATGATTGTGTCCCATTGATTGTCCTCACTCCACCAGGTCTCTGTTATTCCTATTATGTCAATATCCCTTTTAACACGAGGCACTCTAATTCACCCATCTTATTATTTACACTTCTAGCATTTGTGTACACGCACTTTAAAAACTTGTCACTGTTTATTTGTCTGCCCTTTTCTGATGTGTCAGATTCTTTTGTGTGTGAATGCTTCTCGTCTGATCTGGCTCCTACTTTATCCTCTTCCAGCCTCTCTTCCTGACTAAAACTAGAAAAATCTCTATCACTACACTCTCCTCTAAGAGAAGTCTCTGTCCGATCCACGTGCTCCTCTGCAGCAGTCGGCTTTCCCCCATCTCTTAGTTTAAAAACTGCTCTGCAACCTTTTTAATGTTAAGTGCCAGCAGTCTGGATCCACTTTGGTTTAGGTGGAGCCCATCCTTCCTGTATAGGCTCCCCCATCCCCAAAGTTTCCCCAGTTCCTAATAAATCTAAACCCCATCTCGTCTACACCATCATCTCATCCACGCATTGAGACTCTGAAGCTCTGCCTGCCTACCTGACCCTGCGCGTGGAACTGGGAGCATTTCTGAGAATGCCACCATAGAGGTCCTGGATTTCAGTCTCTTTCCTAGCAGATTAAATTTGGCCTCCAGGACGTCTCACCTACCCTTCCCTATGTCATTGGTATCTACATGTACCATGACCACTGGCTCCTCCCCAGCACTACACATAAATCTATCTAGATGCTTTGAGAAATCCGCAACCTACGCACCAGGCAGGCAAGTCACCATACGGTTCTCCCAGTCATCACAAACCCAGATATCCTTGTTTCTAATGATCAAATCTCCCATTACTAACAGCTGCCTTTTCATAATGAGTGGAGTTCCCTCCCCCGGTGAGGAAACCTCAGTGCAAGAGGTTCTTCCAGATAGTGTTGGGGTGAGGGTCCCAACTATGAGAAGCTTTCCCTCTGCCCCCGTTGACTGCTCTCATTCCCTGGGCCTTCCATCCTCCTCAACAGTGCGGGGGCTGTCTGACCGGAGTTGGGACAATTCTATAGTGTCCCGGAAAGCCTCATCAACATACTTCTCTGTCTCCCTTAGCTCCTCCAGTTCCAACACCCTGGCCTCCAAAGCCTCCACACGGTCTCTGAGGGCCAGGAGCTCCTTGCACCAAATGCCCACATACATACATAACACAAGAACGGCCGTACCGGGTCAGATCCAAAGGTCCATCTAGCCCAGTATCCTGTCTACCGACAGTGGCCAATGCCAGGTGCCCCAGAGGGAGTGAACCTAACAGGCAATGATCAAGTGATCTCTCTCCTGCCATCCATCTCCATCCTCTGACAGACAGAGGCTAGGGACACCATTCCTTACCCATCCTGGCTAATAGCCATTGATGGACTTAACCACCATGAATTTATCCAGTTCTCTTTTGAACGCTGTTATAGTCCTAGCCTTCACAACCTTCTCAGGTAAGGAGTTCCACAAGTTGGCTGTGCGCTGTGTGAAGAAGAACTTCCTTTTATTTTCTTTAAACCTGCTGCCTATTAATTTCATCTGGTGACCTCTAGGAAGCTTCTGTTGATTATGCTGCACTTAAACCTCAGTTTTACTTGAGCAAACAGGAGATATTTGACATTGTGCAATACGGCTCCTGTGCTCTGTTCCCAAAGTGTTCTGCAGCAGGGGAGGGTCTCTGGTAGTGTGTGTGTCACTGGCATATTGGGGTGATGCTGAAACTGGGCAGAGTAGAGGTGGCATTGTGGGGCTGGCGTAAACCTTCTCTCTCCATTTCCCCTTCCAAGAACCGAGGGGACAGTAACCCTTACCCAGTGAGGTCACATTCTCATAGTTCTCCTGCATGACATCCCAGTAGAGGGCTCTCTGAGTGGGGTCCAGCAGAGCCCACTCTTCACTGGTGAAATACACAGCCACCTCCTCGAAGGTCACCGGCCCCTGAAAGAGCAAGAGTCCAACACTCAATACATGCTGCCCCATTCACAGCCCCACTATTTGTGGGGAGAGGAGCCCATCAAAGGGAAGCCCTGGGTGGATTGCAGTCAACAAAGTCCCACCCCCACCCTGGTCAGAGCATCCCGGAAACAAAAGAGTGAGGGGACAAAGAGAGAGCCCCTTATAGCTCCCAGCAGATCCATCACACACCTACTAGCCACAGACTGACAGAGGAGAGGGAGCCCCTAGCAGGGACCAGGGAGAGCTCCCTGGTAGGAAGCCCAACACCCTCCTCATTGTGAGGAGCTGGGTATGAAGGGAGGGGAATCTCCCCTAACCCTCACTGGTGGGTGCCCCCTTCATATCTCTCAGCAGCCACTGGTTAGTCGGGTCAGGCTCCAGCACTAAGAGTCTGGTCAGTTTTCCCAGCCCCATTCACGTGGGTTATTTTCTGCTCCACAAACTAGAGCATTTCCACCTCCGAACCTCCTGGGTCTGTTCCTAGAATCTAGGCCACTTATTAAACAACTCCCAGCAGGTCTGTCACACCCTGCCCTCCCTTTCTCCACCCTGTGCATTTCCTGCCCCGCTCCAACCTCCAAACCAGACTGTGCAAACCTTCCCATCTCCGCTGTATTTGCTGTCCCTCTTCCTCCTGTAGGAACCCACCAACCCCCCCTCAAAAAAATAATCCCTACCTGAGCTGGCTCCACTGCAGCCATTTCTCTTCCCTGTGTCATGGGAGGATGGGATGAGCTGGAGAAAAACAGGGACGTCATTCTGAAGCCCTGGCAGGGAGAGAAGGGCAGTTGTGGAGGTTTCAGAACAGGCTTTAGTTAATTTCACATCACGATTCCCCCAGGCCCTTTCCTGCAGACAGACATCCTAGACTCTGCCATGCTGGGAACATGCTTGATCTCTTTATTAGAGTGTAGACCTGGCCCCTCCTGTCAGGCTAAGCCCAGAGAGAGATTTTTAACCTCCCTTCTGCCTCCCCTCACCCCGTAACAAAGTCTCTGAACACAAGGCTAGAAAAGAGCAGAACCAAAGGAGTCACTGTGGGGATTCCCTCAGACACTGACCTCAGGGCAGTCACACCCCAGCAGGGGAATGTGGAGTCAGGAACTGGTTTTCCTCTGTCTGATCCTTTTCTTGTTCACTGGAAAGTGGTTCTGCCCAGGGATGCTGCAATACATGTGTCTGGGTGGACTAGAGAGCTGGAAATCTCTCCCCCCACTCATTTCTCCCACTGCCCCTTTCAGTCTCTCCTTCCCCTGTCCTCTCTCCCTGCCCCTCTGGCTGGGACAGTCCCATTCCTGGGGGCTTTGCTCTCCCAGGGCTGGATTTTCTCCTGGCAACTACTAATGGGAGGAGAAATTGGCTTGGGGGGGGGGGGGGCTGTTTGTGCCAGTCCCCAGCACTTTCCCTGAGGTCTTTCAGTAACCTGGAGTCTGTGGCTCAGAATTTGCATTAACAGGGCCCAGGGCTGCCCTAGGGGGCTAGTACCAGCTGCAGAAAGTCATTACCTGGGCTGGGCAGAGAAAAAAGCTTTAATTAAGGTCACATCCCAGGACAGAATCCAGCTGGGGGAGCAGCAGCTGCTCAGCCTGGTCTCCCAGATCACAATGGAGGCTGCAGCGTCTGACCCAGGAAGCTGAACCCCAATATCCTGAGCAGAGAGGGACAGAGCGTTTGAGCAGCTTCCCTCCTTTAGCTCTCTGGGGAGAGCAGCTAATGAGAGCCCCTCCTCACAGGGAGAATTGCTGATCTCATTTGCCCCACTGTCCATCTGGAGTCACTCTGGATTAAAAATGGTCTCAATGAAACCAGATTTCAGAAAGAAGGAGTCCAGAATGCTGTGGAAGAGACCATTGTGTGGCATTTCTAGCCCCCTTCCCACCTGCCTCACCCCCCAGATCCAGTATAAGGACTCGGGGCACAAATTTTCCCAATGGAACTGGAAGGTCCTGGAGTTTTCAAGATGTTTGATAAGTGGCTAGAAAGTTATCAGGGTGACTGGGCCTGGCTGAGGAATGCTGGGACGTGCTTGGAGCCAGGATTCTGGCACAAGCTGATGAGCTAGAAGGAGCATGGTTAGTAGCAGCCCCCAGATCCCGCAGCCAGGGTCCCACCAGATATTCCCTGGGACCCATCCCCCAAAATCCCTGAACAGGGACTCCAGATACCCCTCAGCACCCCACTGGCCAGAGAACCCCCACCAGACCATCACTGGCAGGCTGGGAATCCTAAAGGGTTCCCCCCACCAAGAGCCCCCAATAGCCAGGGACCACCCCCCCAGGGGACCCCTCACTGGGAATTCAGTCCCTCACTGCCTGCCCAGGATTCCCCCTGCCTGCCTAGGACCCCACCTGCCCTCCAGCAGGATCTGCCAGGCCGTTTGCCTGGGACCCCCTGATGCTTTACAACGGGACCCCTCCCTCTGCTTGCCTGGCATCCCGACCTAGCGCCTGGCACTCCCCCACCCAGCTCTGTGCATTGGGCACGACTGAGCCCCTGGCACAGCACCAGGCTCCCTCCAGCCCCCTGCCCTGCCTCCCCAAGAGATGCCCACCCTCACTGTTCTGCACCAACAAGTCCCCAGTGCTACCCACCTCCAGGACCCACAGCCTCAGGGCTGGGCACATCAGAACCCTCCCCAAACCTCCAGAACCCCTGCCCAGTCACCCAGAGGCCTCCTCCTCCCACAATGCCCCTTCAGCTCCAATCTCCCACACCGCCCCCCCATCCCCGACCCCCGCCACAGTGGTACCTCACTGTGTCTGCTAAGTGGAGAGCAAGTGATCACTGGCCCCTGCTGGCCAGTCACACGGGCAGAGGGATCCCTGGGCGGTGCTGCTTTAACCGGAGAATGGAAGGCCTGGAGGGCAAGAAAGGTCCATGCCCTGTCACTAGCTACATCTTCACACTGCGGGAAGCAACCCTCCCAGAGACCATTTGTCATGGGCTTTGGGACACTTCTGGACCCACGCTGCACTCAGAGTGACCTCCTCACCCAGTGCCAGCTGGAGAAAAGACAAGGGTCCAGCCGACTCTCCTGTTACCAGCTGGGAACCACTGATCCCCCAAACAGGGGGAGGCCTCTGGATTTGATGGGTATTAAATCCGTTTAGAGAGGAAAGTGGAAAATCAGAGGATTTTATATCAGTTGTTGATACGAGGTAAAATCTGAGTGTTTCACATCAATATTTGATAACTGAATAGAGAGAAAATGGGCAACATTTGCCAACATTTTATATCCATGTTCAGGAATCTGAGAAAGGTGTAAATTTGAGATTTTCTTAGTATTTTATAATGAGAGAGACAGGGAAAAATCTCAGGCCATAGTCATTTAGAAATAGACAATTGGAGAAAAAGTGGGGTTTAGGATAATTTTTATCAATCTTTGAGATTTGCAGAGAATATGTGTCAGAAACTACACAGTTGATAACCTGAGAGAGGGCAGGGATAGCTCAGTGGTTTGAGCATTAGCCTGCTAAACCTGGAGTTGTAAGTTCAATCCTTGAGGGCCATTTAGGAATCTGTGGTAAAAATCTGTTGGAGGATTTAGTGGGGATTGGTCCTGCTTTGAGCAGGGGTTGGACTAGATACTGCCTGAGGTCCCTTCCAACCCTGATATTCTATGACCACCAGCAAGATCTGAGGGGATTTTATATTACTGTTAAATAACTAGAGGGAAAAGCAGGACTGTTGGACTGAATTTTATATTAGTATCCAATACAGAAACAGAAAGTGATGGTTCCCCCCACCATTCCCGTGGGCAGCAGGGAGCCCTGTGAGGAGCTGCGTTAAGAGGGCAAAGGGGGGGGGGGGGCGCTGGCAGGTCCCTGGATTAGGGAAGGGGGCAGCAGTGGGGATGGGCGGGCAGGTGGTAGTTCGGGGCAGTAACTGGGACTGGGAAACCGGGGTCCGGGCAGCCCCCACGGGGGACACGTGCCCCTCCCGCCCCCGCCCTGGCAGAGAACCGGCATCTCACCCCGCCAGGGGCAGCCACGTGCTGGGGACTGACCCAGGGCAACAATTTCCCACCCGGACAAGGCCACATCGCTGCAGGGAAAACGGGGACCCGTGGAGAGACCGGGGACAGGAGCCGAGAGAGCGGATCGGGGCGGATCTCCCCGGATGTTACAGCCCGAGCGAGACCCCGAGAGAGAAACGGGGCAGAACCGGAGATACTCTGTGCCGGGGGCGAGAGGCGCCCACAGGGACAGGAGCCAATTCACTCCCCGCCCCCGGGAACCTCCGGGCTGCCCAGAGCCAGTTCAACCCCCGCGTCCCACCGACCTTCCCCGCAACTCCGGCTTCTCCCCGCACAGGCCCTCCCCGGGACCCCGGCCCTGGCCCCAGGCTCCCTGCCCCCATCCCAGCGGGGGGCGGATCCTGCTGCAGCTCCGGGGCCGAGGCGGCTCCGCGGCGTCTCCCAGGGTCCCCGGGGCAGAGTCACGGGCCCGCCCCCCCGGGTCTCTCACTCACCGGCTCACACGGAGGCGGCAGCAGCAGCTTTGTTCTCCCGCCCCCAGCGGGGCTCGCACGGAGCATGCGCAGTTTCAGTTGCTGACCCCTCCCTCACCTGGGCTGGAGAGGGCGGACGCGCCCCCGGGGCAGGCTGGGAGATGTAGTTCCGGGCTCTCCCTGGACCGGAAGTGACGTCAGCGCGGGAGGCGTGGCGCTGCGGTTCTGCTTGGCTCGTGCGGGGCCGTTGAGAGCCTCTCCCAGCCGGAGAAGGGTTTGTGCCGTTGGGGTTCTGGGCATGCGCAGATCGCGGCGGGAGAGACCTTCATTAACCCCCCCGTGGGGCCGGGCGGGGGTCCCGGGAAGGGGGCGGTGGGGAAGAGCCGGTGACCCCCGAGGAGCGGGGAGAGACGGGGGGGGCTGAGACCCCCTCGGATTTACCGCTGCCCCCCCCGTGGGGACCCCCCGTCCCCCCGCCCCGCCCCCTTTCTCCCTAGAGAGCCACGAGCAGCCCCAGGGTGACCCCCTCCCCACCCCTGAGAAGTTCCTGTTCCCCCCGATTGTGCCCCATTTTCTCTCCCCTTCGCCAGTGTCCAGTTCAGAGCTCGGGTTTGGGGGTTTCCCCCATTTCCCTGCAGGGATTTGTCCTTGTGCGGGTGGGAAATGGTTCCCCAGTGATTCCTGAGCTGGGCAGAGGGGGAAAGGGCAGTGGCGGGGGGGGCCTGAGACAGGGACACCTCGGGGCTGGGCTGGGGGGGGGGGCTCTCTCTGCTGGCAACGGGGCCTGGGAAGGGCCAGGAAGGGAGGAGGAACAAGTGTCCCCATGGAGATGGCCCAGCCCCAGGTTTCCCCCAGCTACTTCCTCCCCACCCTGCCCAACCCAGCAGCCCGTGCCTCCTCCATCACCTGCTAGTCACATTCCCAGACCTCACTGCCAGCCCCTCCCCACAGCCAATGACCTTCTGGCTCCAGCCCCCTCCTTTCCCCTGTGAAAGCCACATCACCCAGGGCTCCCTGCCGGCCATGGGAATGTGAGGCAAGAAGAATCTATCCCAGTCTGTTGCTGATTCAATATCGCTGTATAATCGCCTCAAATTTCCTCTCTTTTCTCTTAAATGGTTGAATGGTGACATAAAATCTCCCCAGATGTTGGTGCTTCTCTCTTATGTTGGCAAATATTTAGTTTGTGCCCCATTTTCTCCTCAGTTCTGAAATACTGATATCAAATTCTCGAAAATCTTCCCGCTTTTCTCTCCAGGTGTATGACTGAGATCAGGGCTCTTATCGTACTGAGCATGGCCTTGTTCTGCCAGGCGCTGCAGAGACCCCAGGTGAGATCAGACCCCACTGTTGTGCCAGGTAAAACTGAGCCCTGGACCGAGATCACGGGCCCCCTTGTGCCAGGCAGTGCACGACTGTGGCCCAAACTGCTGCATCCATTGTGCTGGGCACTTCAGAGACCTCGACTGAGATCTGTGACCCCGTTGGGTCTGGCACTGCAGTGATACCAACCCAGATCATTTTGTACCACTGTACTGGGCACTGCACAGACCATGACAGAGATCCCAGTCCTACATTTTGCCAGATGCTCCAGGTACCCCAAACAAAACCCGGGATCCTGTAATGCTAGGGTTTGCAGAGCCCCAACTGAGATCCAGCCCCCTGTTGGTCAGGGCTCTGCACAGACACTGACTGAGATCAGGGTCCCCATTGTGACAGGTGCTGAACAGACACCCAGGGTATCTCTACTCTGCCATTAAAACCCCCAGCTGGCCCATGGCAGCTGCCTCAGGGTCACAGGGCTCAGGCGAAGGGGCTGTTTAATTGCAGTGTAGATGTCTAGGCTCAGGCTGGGGCCAGGCTGTAGGACCCTGCGAGGTGGGAGGGTGCCAGACCTTGGGCTGCAGCCCCAGCCGGAACATGGACACCACAGTTAAACAGCCCCATTGCCTGAGCCGTGTGAGCCCAAGTCAGCGGGCACGGGCCAGCCGCCGGTGTCTGACTGCAGTGTAGATGTGCCCACAGGGACAGAGAGGCCTTGCCACAAAAAGCTCAGAGGCTAAATAGGCCAATGGTGGGAGGCGACTCTCCATTTTACAGATGGGGAAACTGAAGCTCAAAGAGCTGAAGTAATTTGCTCAAGTTTCCATGGAGAATTTGGGGCAAAACTGGGAACTGAACCCAGATTGTTAGAATTCTTGCCTCTTCCCCTTAACCCCAGGCCCAGAGTGTGTGTGTACAGCTTGTTTTGAGCTGTGTCTGCCTTGCATTGGCTTCCAAGGGAGGCTGTGGCATTTCCTTCACTGGAGGTTTCTAAGACCAGGTTAGAGATACACCAGTCTGGGAATGTCTAGGGATACTTGGTTCTGCCTCATCACAGGGGGCTGGAGTAGACGCCTTCTCAAGATCCCTTCCAGGCCTACACTGAAATAATTCTCTTTTGTGTTGTGTCCTGTTCTACGCTGAGCTGTTTTGCATGGTGCCATTTGGAACTGTGATGCACCATGCTGTGTTGCAGTTTTATGGTGCATTGTTTTGCCTCAGCTTGTTTGGTGCCTGTGTTGTGTTAGTTTGAGCTGAGCTCTTTTCCCTTGTGTACTTTTCTCCTAGGGTGTGTTAGTTTGCATTGTTTTGCTTTTTTCCCCTTCTGTATTGTCATTTTATGCTGTGGAGTGTGGGTTTTTTTTTCCCCCCCTGAATTGCCTGACATTATGTTGTGGTGGGTTTTACTCTGTACGTTGTGTTTTATACGTATCTATTTCATAGCATCATGGAAATGTAGAGCTGGACAGGACCTCAAGATGTCATCAAGTCCAGCTCTCTCTGCCGAGGCAGGACCAAGTCTCTGTAGATTGTCTCTGACAGAGCTTTGTCCTACTTGTTCTTAAAAACTTCCAGGGAAAGAGACTCCCCAGCCCCCCTTGTAAGACTATTCCCGAGCTGAACTGCCTTAGCTCTGGGGACATCCACACAGATTTGAGTGGTGAGCAGCTCTGGAGAGAGAGGAGACCCCAGTGAGTGGGCAGCTGGGTAAATAAATTAAAGTTGGGAGGAGAAACATTGATGTGTCCAAGGTCACCCAGGCTGTCCGTGATGGAGCTAAAACTAGATCCCAGTTCTAGTGCCACCGTACTGCTGTTTTGGGCACTGAAGGGCTCTGCCACACTGGTGTTTTAGGCACTGGTGCAAACCCTTAGTACAGACAGAATTTACACTAGTGCACTCTGGCACTGGTGCACCATGTCCCGGTTTGAAGGTTTGTGGTGTGTGGAGGGTAGGGGCCAGTATCTCACTGAGGCCTGGGGCTGGCTGAACAGTGCAGCTGGCAAGAGAGGGGCAGCAGTGAAGTATGAGCCAGGAGCACAGCCCCACAGCACTGGACACTGACTTCTCCTGACCCATGACCCACACACCCAGCTGTGTGCAGGGACTGCCGCTGAGGTGCCCTGCCAAGACAGCCTGTGCATCCATGGACAAACCACCTCTTCCTGCAGCCTAATGCAATGGGGTCTGGGACCTTTCCAAGCTGCGGGTGACAGGGCTCTGGCGTTACCGGGGTCTGTTCCTGGCTCTGTCCCTGACCTGCTTGGTGGCCTTGGGAAGTCACAGCCCCCTCTGTTTTCCTCCTCCCCATTGTCTGCTTGGGCTGTGATCTCTTTGGGGCAAGGACTGTCCCTCTCTCTGCAGCGCCCAGCACAACGTGGGTGCTGATCTCAGTAAGGGTCTCTGCCGTGGGCAGCGCGATGGGGCCCTGAGCTCCAGCAGTGTCTGTGCAACGCAAGGCACAGTTGATAGGCTCACACACTTTAAGGGCAGAAGGTAGAGGTGTATTTCAGATGAGGTCTCATCAGTGCCTTGTACAACAGTACTAACCCTTTCATGTGTCTGCTGGAAATACCTCACCTGATGTATCCTAGGACTGCATTAGCCTATTTCACGGCCGCATCACGTTGACAGCTCATAATTATCCTGGGATCAACCAATACACCCAGGTCTTTCTCCTCCTCTGTCACTTCCAGTTGATAAATCCCCAGCTTATTGCAAAATTCTGCACTTGGGGACTAACAACTAGAATTTGTGCACTATTAATTTTCATCCCATTTCTATTACTCCAGCTTTCAAGGATGTGCAGATTTTCTTTTATGATTTTCCTGTCCTCCTCCATAGTGGCAATCCCTCCCGGCTTTGTGTCCCACTCCCACTTCTTGTGCCAAGATCACTAATAAAAGTGTTGAGTAAGATTGATCCCAAGACTGATCTGAGGAACTCCACTAGTAACTCCCTCCAGCCTGACAACTCACCATTCAATATGACCCCCTTGTAGACCCCCCCTTTAACCAATTCTTTATTGACCTTTCGGTTCTCATATTAATCCCCATCGTCTCCAATTTAACGAATAGTTTCCCATGTGGAACTGTATCAAAAGCCTTATTGACGTCCAGATCACGTTTCTCTGGCACAATCTACCTTTTGTAACACCATGTTTTATTTATTTATAGTGCTGAAGGCTGGGAGGAACTGTTAGCATTGGGCTGAGAATGGCCATGTGGAGGTGGGGGAGGAGATGGGAGGCAGGGGGGAGGCGGCATTGGAGGTGTATCTGGGATTGTGTTTTGTAGGAGTCCATGTCTCTGCTCCCTGTGGCCGTGGCGCATTCCGTACCAAAGCAGCACGTCAGCAGAGCAGACGCACACCATAGCTCCGCCTGGAACACGCAGCGTTCACTGCCAGACGGGCTGGGTGATTTTCAGGGACCCAGCTTGATATGCCTGGCTGGGGTGGGTTCAGTTGGGCGGGGTCTGGGGCTCTGATAGTTTGCGATGTTCCTTTTGCATAGTCAGTTCTTTCCATCTAATGTTTTACCCCAGCGATGCCCGATGCCGTTCTCTTCTTAACTTGCTTCGGTTATTTCACTTCCAGGTTACCGCCAGTCATAGAATCATCGAATATCAGGGTTGGAAGGGACCTCAGGAAGTCATCTAGTCCAGCCCCCTGCAACTAGTCAGATACTAACCCAGACACCAACTCACAAGCATTCAATAAAGTCTAAACACATTCTTACAATTGTACTACCTCTTTTAACAATACTAACATAGGTGAGTCAGACTGATTCCAGCTATGTGTTTGTCCATGTTCAATTAAGACATGGGGCTTTTGCAAGAGCTAACACCTCATCTGCCAGTGTCAGAGGCAGGATGGGCAGGGATGGTGTGTCTAGCCTCTTTGCCAGAAGCTGGGAATGGGTGGCAGGGGATGGATCACTTGATGATTTTTCTGTTCTTTCCTCTGAAGCACCTGGCATTGGCCACTGAGCTAGATGGACCAGTGCTCTGATGCAGTCGGCCATTTTATGTTCACAGTCTGTCTGAGGAATATCTACTCATTTGGACTCGCTGGGAGGCACAGAAAGAAACAAGATGTGCTGAGGCAAGAAGGCCCAGTCTCAGAGCCCCAGGGTCACACTTGCCAAAAGCTAAAACTAGGCCAGCCCATGAAGGGGCACTCCCAGGAAAGACTGTATAAAGGCTGGAGCATCCAACAACTTTGTAAACCCGAGACAGCTGCCTTGGGGACAATGACAGGGAGAATCCCCCAAAGTGACTCCTTTGATTCTGCTCTTCTCTGGCCTTTGGTTCATAGAATCATAGAACTGGAAGGGACCTCGAGAGGTCACCAGTCCAGTTCCCCTACACTCAAGGCAGGACTAAGTATTATCTAGACCATGCCTGAGAGGTGTTTGTCCAGCCTGCTCTTAAAAATCCCCAATGATGGAGATTCCACAACCTCCCTACGCAATTTATTCCAGTGTTTAACCACTCTGACAGTTAGGAAGTTTTTTCCCTAATCTCCATCCTAAACAGCCCTTGCTGCAATTTAAAGCCATTGCTTCTAATCCTACCCTCAGAGGTTAAGAAGAACAATTTTTCTCCCGCATCTTTGTAACAACCTTTATGTACTTGAAAACTATTACCATGTCCCCTCTCAGTCTTCTCGTCTCCAGACGAAACAAACCCAATGTTTTCAATCTTCCCTCATAGGTCATGTTTTCTAGACTTTTAATCATTTTTCTTGCTCTTCTCTGGACTTTCTCCAATTTGTCCACATCTTTTCTGAAATGTGGCACCCACAACTGGACACAGTACTCCAGTTGTGGCCTAATCAGTGTGAAATAGAGCAGAAGAATTATTTCTCGTGTCTCGCTTACAGTGCTCCTGCTAATACATCCCAGAATGATGTTTTCTTTTTTTGCAACAGAGTTACACTGTTGACTCATATTTACTTTGTGTTCCACTATGACCCCCAGATCCCTTTCTGCAGCACTCCTTCCTACGCAGTCATTTCCCATTTTGTATGTGTGCAACTGATTGTTCCTTCATAAGCGGTGTACTTTGCAGGTGTCCCTATTGAATTTCATCCTATTTACTTCAGACCATTTCTCCAGTTTGTCCAGATCATTTTGAATTTTAATCCTATCCTCCAAACCACTTGCTACCCCTCCCAGCTTGGTATTGCCCACAAACTTGATAAGTGTAAAAGAGACTGTTACTAGGAGGGTTTCACGATTTCTCAGAGGGTTACACCCTGGTGGGAGGGGGCTAGGCCTGTACTGGAATAAGGTCACTCTGTTCTTCACAGTGTGGCAGAACCTAAAATGTCCATTAGCAGGGAAAAATCCTGGGGGGAATCGGCTTGTGGAATGGATGAAAATCCCATCTGAATTATCTCACATTGCCCTTCTCACCCTGACAGGCTACAGACTAATGTCCACGTTTGCTCCAGATCATCCCATCCTCCCAGGGGGCAGGAAATGGCTGCAATGGAGCTGGCTCAGGTAAGAGATTATCATGGAGCTGATGGTGGGCTCTGCTTGGAGGGAGAGGAGCAGTAAATGCATAGGAGGGTGGGAGCTGCTGGAGGTGGTGGGAGGCAGGAAATATTGAGGGTGGAGAAAGGGAGGGGACAGGGTGTGACAAACCCGCTGAGACTTGTGTAATGTAGGGTATGATGGGTTGTCACTCTCCTTTTATCTCAGTTAGTATGTACATGCCTACATCCATTACAATACCCCCCAAACCCTTATTAAGTAATAGAAATACCCATACTGTTAGTATACCCACCCCTATCTATTATTCACAGGATTACACATGTCATACAGGTTTCAGAGTAGCAGCCGTGTTAGTCTGTATCCGCAAAAGAACAGGAGTACTTGTGGCACCTTAGAGACTAACAAATTTATTTTAGCATAAGCTTTCGTGATCTACAGCTCACTTCTTCGGATGCATAGAATGGAACACACAGACAGGAGAACATGAAAAGGTGGAAGTATGCATACCAACTGGAAGAGTCTAATCAATTGAGATGAGCTATCATCAGCAGGAGAAAAAAAACTTTTGCAGTGATAATTGAGATGGCCCATAGAAGGTGTGAGGAGAACTTAACATAGGGAAATAGATTCAATTAGTGTAATGACCCAACCATTCCCGGTCTCTGTTTAAACCTAAGTTAATTGTATTTAATTTGCATATTAATTCGAGTTCAGCAGTCTCTCTTTGGAGTCTGTTTTTTAAGTATTTTTGTTGTAAAATTGCCACCTTCAAGTCTGTCACTGAGTGGTTAGAGAGGTTGAAGTGTTCTCCCACTGGTTTTTGAATGTTATAATTCCTGATGCCAGATTTGTGTCCATTTATTCTTTTGCATAGAGACTGTCCGGTTTGGCCAATGTACATGGCAGAAGGGCATTGCTGGCACATGATGGCATATATCCCGTTGGTAGATGTGCAGGTGAACGAGCCCCTGATGGCATGGCTGATGTGATTAGGTTCTATGATGGTGTCACTTGAATAGATATGTGGACAGAGCTGGCATCGGGCTTTGTTGCAAGGATAGGTTCCTGGGTTAGTGTTTATGTTGTATGGTGTGTGGTTGCTGGTGAGTATTTGCTTCAGGTTTGGGGGCTGTCTGTAAGCGAGGACTGGCCTGTCTCCCAAGATCTGTGAGAATGAGGGATCATCTTTAAGGATAGGTTGTAGATCTTTGATGCGGTGGAGAGGTTTTAGTTAGGGGCTGTAGGTGATGGCTAGTGGCGTTCTGTTATTTTCTTTATTGAGCCTGTCCTGTAGTAAATGACTTCTGGGTACTCTTCTGGCTCTGTCAATCTGTTTTTTTCACTTCAGCAGATGGGTATTGTAGTTTTAAGAATGCTTGATAGAGATCTTGTAGGTGTTTATCTCTGTCTGAGGGCTTGGAGCATATACAGTTGTACCTTAGAGCTTGGCTGTAGGCAACGGATCGTGTGGTGTGTCGTGGATGGAAGCTGGAGGCATGTAGGTAAGTATAGCGGTCAGTGGGTTTCTGGTATAGGGTGGTGTTTATGTGACCATCGCGTATTAGCACAGTAGTGTCTAGGAAATGGACCGCTTGTGTGGATTGGTTTAGGCTGAGGTTGATGGTGGGATGGAAATTATTGAAATCATGGTGGAATTCCTCAAGGGCTTCCTTTCCATGGGTCCAGATGATAAAGATGTCATCAATGTAACGTAAGTAGAGTAGGGGCGTTAGGGAACGAGAGCTAAGGAAGCGTTGTTCTAAGTCAGCCATAAAGATGTTGTCACACAGAGGCACTGCTATGGGTACCCGCTCCACCAAGCCTTTTAAAACTCTTGGATACAAGTTATCTGAGACCTGCTGATTTAAACATGTCTAACTTTAATAGCTGCTGTTTAACGTCCTTGTGAGTTCTTGTTGGAATGGAAAGAGTGTCATCGTCAACATCTTATGATATGAGTTACAGCATCTGTTTTTCTCCAAATCCAGGAGAGAAATATTGATTGAGGACTTTTACCTCTTCTGCATTATTTTTGATAATTCTGCCATTTCCATCTAGTAATTTACCACTACCATTGTTAGGATTAATTTTGTACTTAATATACGTTCAAAAACTTCCTTCGTATTTCTATTAATTTCTTATAGCCAGTTTTCTACAATTTTGACCTTCTCACTTCATTCTTTACTATTGACTTCCCCTTTCTTCCATATATTTTATTTGGAGAGTGTTGGCATTCCTACCAGGGAGACACCAGCAGGGTCCAGAGACAGCCCCATCTCCTATATCAAGCTCTGGCTAGTAGGTATGTGATAAATGTGAAGACCCTGCCTCCGTCTGTCAGCTGGGAGACACAAAGTTCTCTCTTTCTACTCTCTGATGCCTCCTGGATGCTCTAGACAAGGTGGGGTGGGACTCTGTTAACATGTGCCTCGCGGAGCTTCCATTTACCTGGTGCTGCTGTTCTGTGAATAATGGGACTTTGAGTGGGGCAGCAGGTACTGAGTGTTGGATTCTTTCTCTTTCAGGGGCCGGTGACCTTCGAGGAGGTGGCTGTGTATTTCACCAGAGAGGAATGGGCTCTGCTGGACCCCGCTCAGAGAGCCCTCTACATGGATGTCATGCAGGAGAACTATGAGACGGTGGTCTCGCTGGGTAAGGAGTCCTATCCCTTGGGTTATTAGAAGCTGAGGGTCTCTGAAGAACCTGAGTAGTGATAACTTTATACCTTTATTTGTCATACAAGTTTTGACAAGTTTCCTTGCCCCCCCTTTTTTTCCTTATCTCCCATACACAAGTATCATTTTTGGACATGTGCCTTTTTTGGTGCTGTCAGTCCTTTTAAAATTGCATTGAATGCATCCTTATTGGCTACATTAGCAACTACATTAATAACTGTAGCTTTCATGCCTTTTCAATAGGAAAATATGCTGGCTGTAAAATTCTAAAGTAAATAGATGTGTGACTCATGCCTGGCTTGTGTGACAGGCAGATGAGCTCCTCCTTTGATAGGAGATGCAGCTGAAGAAGTGAAGTTTTTTACCCACGAAAGCTGATGCCCAAATAAATCCGTTAGTCTTTAAGGTGCCACCACTGGACTCCTTGTTGTTTTTGATAGGAGAGCGTATAATGTTGCCATTCAGGACCCCACGGGTGAAGGGTGAACAGAGCTGGGGGAGGGGAAGGGAAAGGGGGGAATAGATAATTCTGGGGTGCCAGGACATGGGGAGGGTGTGTGCAGGGTTAGAGCTAAGAAGCAGCAGGGAGGGATGAGGTTGTGAGAGACGAGGAGGAAACGCAAGAAGTTCCCAAGGTGCCGGGAGGTGGTGCCGACTGAGAGTAATGGGACGAAGAGGAGGGGAGTGTGGAGGAAGGGCACCCAGGACATGGGCTGGGTGGGTCAGTGGGAGGGAGGAGAGGTTTAGGGATCTGGAGCTGTGGGGAATCCCAGACCTTTAACCCCGAATCCCTACCCAAGCTTTAGAGCCTACACTCCGGTTTGATTTCTGTTCAGTTTCGCTTCATTATACATTTTTTTCCTAAATATTATTATTTTAACTCTTGACCTCCCTCTCCCGCTCATTACCCCCCTCCCCATATAACCTCCCCACCTCTATGCACAGCGACCCTGGCCACCGATCCGGAGTCCTTGCTGCATCCTCCCTCCCATCGCGGGGCCGTTACCCAGGCACAAATGAGCACTTTGTTGATGATGTCACAGGGTGGTGGTGTAGCCTGTACAATTTTTATGCCTATAGGATGACGTATTGGGGTACAGCTTGTCCTTGTACATGGCTACTCAAAGTTAATTGAGGGGATGAAATGTGGTGAAACACACAGAAACGTGATTTAATACAGACAGTTATAATGGAAATCATAGGCAAGGCTCAATACACGTAACAATTAGACTATATAGTAAAGAGGGTCTTGCCCTGTGCATACTTACAAGTTGTGGACACCGTTGGAAACAAAGATCGAGGGGCAAGGGAGCCCATCAGAAGGGAGGCCCTGCTTCAGTTGACCCTATCTCAGGGACCCAACAAAACGAAAAAATGGTCACTCGGAAAGATAATTTATCCACTTTATTATGGTAATAGGATGGCTATATACCATATCTGCTCCTTTACTCTGATTACAATAATGTCAATAGCTGCCCCAACCCATATGTAGCCTTTGGGAAGTCCATAATTTAGCATCAAGCATTAATACTCATGATTTACATCACTTAGTTATTAATAATTCCAATATATGAATGCGTCCAACTGTTGAGATACTGCATAGCAACCTAATTGCTAAAGCCCACCCCCGCTTTCAGAATCCTGTGGCGTGTTGCACTTGTTTGTGGTTACTCGTTAGTCTCTCAAAATCAGGGTGCAAAAGATCTGACTTGGGATTCTCTCCTTAGGCCTATTCAGATAAATCCCAGACTTCAGCATAACTACTCCCACAAAGCCTCCACCTAATATATGGCCCTTAACTGTAGCAAGCTTTGGCTATGTTTATACTACCGCAGTCAGTCGACCTACGCTGCGCAACTCCAGCTACGTGAATAAAGTAGCTGGAGTCAGCGTACCTTAGATCGCGTTACCACAGGGTGTAAGCTGCAGGGGGTCGACTTACTTTACTCCTCTCATCTGGATAGAGTACAGGGGTCGACTCGAGAGCGATCTGCAGTCGATTTAGCGGGTGTTTACTACACCTGCTAAATCGACCATGGGTGGATCAATCTCAGAGCGTCAATCCCGGCTGTAGTGTAGACCTGCATCGCCTCCTTGCCCCTCCACGCGTGTTCCAAGCTAATAAGCAATACTCTGATTATGACATTTTCCCTCTAGCGAGTATAAAATTGCCCACAAGACATGGTGGTCGTAGATGATAAAATCAGGTCGGGGGTCAACAGGAGTGAGAGTTTGGAGAGTCTTGTCCCCCCCTCTCCCCATCTGCAGCAGCCACAAGCTGTCTTCCCTCCAGGCTCCTTGGATCTCTGAGCCTGTCCCTCCGGAGCTTGCGTGGCCCAGTTCTTGTTTCTTACATTCTCCTTTTCTGGAAGAATTAGGGGCTGTTGCTTCTGAATTTTAGTGTTTAATTCCCCAGCCTTCTCCACACACTGGGGAAGTTTAATTCTCCTTCCCATTACACCTGAGTCACTAGATTTCCTAATTCCCCAAAATCTGCTTTTGCAATGTCACAGTTCTGAGGTAGCGAAGCCTTTGACCTGCCTCCATGGTCTGCTCAAGCAATGGCCTCTCGGGTATCAGGCCTCTAGCCAGCCCCTCTCTATGGGTGGGGACCCACATGCCTCTCCTGTTTGACCAGGGTGTGAGGATTGCAGCTTGTTCTCCACTGTGTTCACTGGACTAACATCCAGTTCTTGTGCTTTGCTTTCTCTCCAAGGGCTCTGAGCCATGTGTGTGTGTGATAGAGGCAGGAATTTTGGTGATACTTCTATGATGCCAATACACACCTCAGTTTCCCTCTGTGGTTGGTATTGCTATGATTATAAAGAGGAGGAGACATGAGGTGTTTTGTCACGGAGCTGTCACGGGGTGATATGAATGGGTCATTAAGGACAGGCTGGGACCAACCTACATCAATGGAATACCCGACAGAGACAAGGGAATAATTGTCCCCTGTCCATGGCAGGATCTCCCCTTCGCTGAGTGAAGCACACATGGACTCATGATGTGCTTGGGAGCAGGAAGAACTGGGTTTGCAGACACAGGGAGCTCTACCGGAGCGAAGACAAACGGACAGGCAAAGTGAAAGGAAACAAAACTCTTTTTAACAGCAGTGTGGGTCAAGAGCATTGGCCAATATGGACTATATTGTCTTCTTTGCTTCTCTGTCCTAATCTAAAGCCTTTCTAAAGCTGTGTTTCAGTTAACTAATAAACCCTGCTATGTTTTAACAGTCTGCCCAGTGTCACAGCAAAAACTTGCTGAGGTGCATTGAAGCATGAATGAGGAGCAGTCTCTGAACAGGAGTGTCATTCAGCTGGGACCTGCTGGCAGAGCTCACAGATTGAAATAGGAGTGTTGAATCCAGAGGCTCAGTCTCAAGTGTTGAAGCGACATGGTCTATCCTTGTGGAAGAGCGGGACCCCTTGAGGGTCTAGTGCACTCAAGGGGCACCTCCCAAGGACTGTTTAAAAGCCAGGGCATTGCACAGATCCTGTACATCCATGACAGTGCGCCGGAGGTTAAGCCTTATGGGAAAAAGATATAAAACAAGAAAAGGATCTAAATGTGTATTTACCATTGCACCCTCCTCAGTCCTCGTGGGAATCCCTCATCAGTTACAAAGTGTATTAAAACCTTCCTCTAAGGCTCACCTCTTGATTATCAGGTCGTGTCAGTTTTGTTAGAGGGCTTTCCCTTCCCCCACTCACTTCCCTGGTTCTTGTCATGCAGACAGCAAGCAGAAAAAGACCAGAAGTCTGAAGGGCAGATAGTGCGATGTTTATTGGGGTTATTTCCAAGCAAGCAGATTCCGAAGCCCTTCACACCAGTCGGGCTTATCGCTATACGCCCAGAGAGTCTGTTCCCCAGTGTCCCGTTCCCAGCTCTGAGGCCGCAGAGCGTTTACCCTGCATCCCCCTTCCCAGCTCTGATGCTGCAGAGCCTTGCCTGTGTCCCTGTTCCCATTCCCCTCATTAATAAACCTGATTCCAATTTCCCTTCCCCCTCGTGTTTGACCCCAGTTTATATAGTCATATTCCCAGCTACACCTTAACCAATCATTTTATTGAAATGTAACTAACCAGTCCTAACATATTGTAACATAATTACCTAACCAATTATATCCTACTACCCTAATTAACTTACACCCAGCAAAATTAATTATACAGCAGGCAGAAACAATTAGAGAACCAGAGAAGTGGTGGACATAAAGATAAAACAGTACAGAAATGAGGGTACCACAACCGTTGATAAGTGATTTCTTGCCAGACAGGATGCTATCAAACTAAACTTTCTTTAAGCATCTTAAGATCTGTTTCTTTATCTGGTGGTTCTACCCCTTCCCCCATTCTGTGGTTGTCTTGTCTAGTTAGATTGTAAATCGTTTAGGGCATGGGCCATCTACTATTCTGTGTTTGTACTTTGCCTAGCACAATCGGGACCCACTGTTAGTTGGTGTTTAGGCACTAAGGTAATGCATATGATTTATAATAATAACTCTCCTGCCACTTTAAGCCAAGGAAGCCGGCCTTGGGATGTTACTGCTTAAAAATGAGCTGGGGTTAAAACCGTGGACTATTCTTTGTGACAAGTATCCCACAAATTCCACTGACCTCCCTTGTTTTCTTTGCCTGGTGTAGGGTTTCTAAATTCCAAACCTGATGTGATCTCGCAGCTGGAACGAGGGGAAGAGCCGTGGGTCCCAGACCTCCAGGACTCTGAGAAAGAAGTGCTCCCGAGAGCTGCCTGCACAGGTGAGGGATTGGTTAAACCAACTCAAAAACTCTCCATGAATACAGGAAACATTTGGGATGCCCTACAAAGTCCTTGTGAGCTCTCCAAGTTCAGGATTGTTCCCTTCAGATGTGGAATCATTAGGCAGATGTCACTTATGGCTTCCTACCTATCCTGACTAACAACTGGCAGCAGATCCCTACCTGATCCCGCTTTCCCGTGCATGTTCTGGTGAGATGCAGACCAAAACTGATCCCTTCCTTTCTCCTCTGGGGAAGGGTGTGGGGAAAATCAGCTCCTGATAGGTTTGATCTCTCCCACACATATTTTGGTTTGTTTATCCCTTTTTAAATTCCTGTCTCTGAGACTTCCTTTTTCTCAGGCACAGGGAGTGACCTATGTCTGGATTCTCTCTGTCTCCCATCAGGTGATGGGATGGCGAGTGAGAATGAGGAGACACCCCAGCAGGAAGAAGCTGAGCAAGTAGAACCACATGGGATGTTATCAGGAAGACCCAAAGGGAATGTTTCCGGGAGTTGTGCACTCCCAGAAAAAGCAAAAGCCTGTGAGACTCAGCAGAGTCCAGAGGAAAACTTAAGTAGCCTCTCAGACCTTATTACACACAAGAGAATCAACTTCGAAGAGACACGTTACACATGGCATGAGTGTGGGGAAAGCTTCAATGAGAGCTCAGACCTTTTCACACATCAGAGAATCCACAGAGGAGAGAGACCCTACATGTGCTCTGAGTGTGGGAAAGGCTTCAGTCGGAGCTCTACCCTTATCGCACACAGGAGAATCCACACAGGAGAGACGCCATACACATGCTCTGAGTGCGGGAAAAGCTTCAATTGGCACTCACTCCTTATCGTACATCAGAGAATCCACACCGGAGAGATGCCCTACACATGCTCTGAGTGCGGGAAAAGCTTTAAATGGCACTCAAACCTTATCAAACATCGTAGAATCCACACAGGAGAGAAGCCCCACACATGCTCGGAATGTGGGAAAAGCTTCAGTTGCAGCTCAAACCTTATCACACATCGTAGAATCCACACTGGAGAGACGCCCTACACATGCTCTGAGTGCGGGAAAAGTTTCAATCGGAGCTCAGACCTTATCAAACATCATAGAATCCACACTGGAGAGACGCCCTACACATGCTCTGAGTGTGGGAAAAGCTTCAGTCAGAGCTCTACCCTTATCGCACACAGGAGAATCCACACCGGAGAGACGCCTTACACATGCTCTGAGTGTGGGAAAAGCTTCAATCGGAGCTCAAACCTTATCGCACATCAGAGAATCCACATGAGAGAGATGCCCTACACATGCTCTGAGTGTGGGAAAAGCTTCAATCGGAGCTCAGACCTTATCAAACATCAGAGAATCCACACTGGAGAGAAACCCTACACATGCTTTGAGTGCGGGAAAAGCTTCATTCGGAGCTCAGACCTTATCAGACATCAGAGAATCCACACCGGAGAGAAACCCTACACATGCTTTGAGTGCGGGAAAAGCTTCAATCAGAGCTCAGACCTTATCGTACATCAGAGAATCCACACTGGAGAGACGCCCTACACATGCTCTGAGTGCGGGAAAAGCTTCAATCAGAGTTCAACCCTTATCGTACATCAGAGAATCCACACCGGAGAGAAACCCTACACATGCTTTGAGTGCGGGAAAAGCTTCAATCAGAGCTCAGACCTTATCGTACATCAGAGAATCCACACTGGAGAGACGCCCTACACATGCTCTGAGTGCGGGAAAAGCTTCAATCGGAGTTCAACCCTTATCGTACATCAGAGAATCCACACAAGAGAGACACCCTACATGTGCTCTGAGTGTGGGAAAAGCTTCAGTCAAAACTCACACCTTATCTCACATCGTAGAATCCACACAAGAGAGACCCTACACATCCTCTGAGTGTGGGAAAAGCTTCATTGAATGCTCAGACCTTGTCAGACATCATAGAATCCACAGTGGAGAGAGACTCTGCACATGCTCTGCATTTGGGAAAAGCTTCGATCAGAGGTCATTCCCTATTAGATATCAGAAAATCCAAATGGGAGAGAACTGTAAGAAATGCCTTGATTAGGGCTGGCCAAAGTTTTTTTTTGTTTGTTTTTGTTTTTTTATTTAAATCACATTTGTTAATACCAGTATAGTGATCTTCGCACCATCTTCACCATGGTCTCTCAGCTCCCCCAGATGAGTTGCCTCCTTCTGCCTTTTGCAGCTCACCCTTCTTTGGGGTCAGTTCTGTGATCTTTTCTATCAACTCCTTTCCTTTTGACTTGTAGGAGCGTGTGTCCCTCCAGCCAGGAATGTTCATGAGCTCCAGGTTGGGGGGAGAGGGTTGATGCCAACAAGCTACCCTGAGGCAAAAGCTACCTGTGTCTTACATCCACTAGGATTGTACATGGAATTGGCTGCTCAAGTTAGTGATTTTGGTGTAAAAAGACAATCATAGTTGTAGAGCAGAAGCAGCCCAGAGAGTGAACCTAACAGGTAATGATCAAGTGATCTCTCTCCTGCCATCCATCTCCACCCTCTGACAAACAGGCTAGGGACACCATTCCTTACTCATCCTGGCTAATAGCCGTTAATGGACTTAACCTCCATGAATTTATCCAGTTCTCTTTTAAACCCTGTTATAGTCCTAGCCTTCACAACCGCCTCAGGCAAGAAGTTCCACAAGTTGACTGTGCGCTGTGTGAAGAACTTCCTTTTATTTATTTTAAACCTGCTACCCATTAATTTCATTTGGTGGCCCCTAGTTCTTGTATTATGGGAGTAAGTAAATATCTTTTCCTTATCTACTTTCTCCACATCACTCATGATTTTATATACCTCTATCATATTCCCCCTTAGTCTCCTCTTTTCCAAGCTGAAAAGTCCTAGCCTCTTTAATCTCTCCTCATATGGGACCCGTTCCAAACCCCTAATCATTTTAATTGCCCTTCTCTGAACCTTTTCTAATGCCAGTATATCTTTTTTGACATGAGGAGACCACATCTGTAGGTAGTATTCAAGATGTGGGCGTACCATGGAGCTATATAAGGGCAATAATATATCCTCCGTCTTATTCTCTATCCCCTTTTTAATGATTCCTAACATCCTGTTTGCTTTTTTGATTGCCTCTGCACACTGCGTGGACATCTTCAGAGAACTATCCATGATGACTCCAAGATCTTTTTCCTGATTTGTTGTAGCTAAATTAGCCCCCATTATATTGTATGTATAATTGGGGTTATTTTTTCCAATGTGCATTACTTTACATTTTTCCACATTAAATTTCATTTGCCATTTTGTTGTTCAGTCACTTAGTTTTGTGAGCTGTTTTTGAAGTTCTTCACAGTCTCGTTTGGTCTTAACTATCTTGAGCAATTTAGTGTCATCTGCAAACTTTGCCACCTCACTTTTTACCCCTTTCTCCAGATCATTTATGAATAAGGTGAATAGGATTGGTCCTCGGACTGACCCTTGGGGAACACCACTAGTTATCCCTCTCCATTCTGAGAATTTACCATTTATTCCTACCCTTTGTTCCCTGTCTTTTAACCAGTTCTCAATCCATGAAAGGACCTTCCCTTTTATCCCATGACAACTTAATTTACGTAACAGCCTTTGGTGAGGGACCTTGTCAAAGGCTTTCTGGAAATCTAAGTACACTATGTCCACTGGATCCCCCTTGTCCACATGTTTGTTGATCCCTTCAAAGAACTCTATTAGATTAGTAAGATACAATTTCCCTTTACAGAAACCATGTTGACTTTTGCCCAACAATTTATGTTCTTCTATGTGTCTGACAATTTTATTCTATTTATTGTTTCAACTAATTTCCCCAGTACTGACGTTAGACTTACTGGTCTGTAATTGCCGGGATCACCTCTAGAGCGCTTTCTAAATATTGACGTTACATTAGCTATCTTCCAGTCATTGGGTACAGAAGCCGATTTAAAGGACAGGTTACAAACCATAGTTAATAGTTCTGCAACTTCACATTTGAGTTCTTTCAGAACTCTTGGGTGAATGCCATCTGGTCCCAGTGACTTGATAAACTCAACATTAACAATGAATTCCAAAACCTCTTTTAGTGATACTTCAATCTGTGACAGTTCCTCAGATTTGTCACCTACAAAAGCCAGCTCAGGTTTGGGAATCTCCCTAACATCCTCAGCCGTGAAGACTGACACAGAGAATCCATTTAGTTTCTCAATGGCTTTATCATCTTTAAGCGCTCCTTTTGTATGTCGATCATCAAGGGGCCCCACTGGTTGTTCAGCAGGCTTTCTGCTTCTGATATACTTAAAAAACATTTTATTACCTTGTGAGTTTTTGGCTAGCCATTCTTCAAACTCCTCTTTGGCTTTTCTTATTAAATTTTTCACTTAATGTGGCAGTGCTTATGCTCCTTTCTATTTACCTCACTAGGGTTTGACTTCCACTTTTTAAAAGATGCCTTTTTATCTCTCATTGCTTCTTTTACATGGTTGCTAAGCCCCAGTGGCTCATTTTTAGTTTTTACTGTGTTTCTTAATTTGGAGTATACATTTAAGTTGGTCTGTGTAGTGGGGCGGACTGCCCCACTCCCTGTGAAAGTGGGCTGTGGCAGGCCAGGGTGCCTGCGCAGACAGGGAGCCAATCAGAAATGAGCTTATTGTGAGCCAATCAGGGCCCAGTTTGGAGACAGCCAATCAGGGCCAGGCTCAGACATATATAAAGGCTGCGCAGGAAGGGAGCAGTCAGTCTGTCCCTGGCCTTTGGGAGGGGAAGGTCAGTCTCCAAGGGTGGAGACTAGCACCGCGGACAGCACAGTGCTGGCCTGGCCTGGGCTTGGGGAGGCTAGAGAGCTTGAGCCCGTAGCCTGCCAGGCTGCAGGCCCTGAAGGGAAGGGCCTAGCGGGAAGGGGCCATAGGGGAAGTGGCCCAGGGAAACAGACAGCGGAGGGGAGAGAAGGACAGCGAGGCTGAGGCCAGAGGGTCCCTGGGCCGGGACCCAGAGTAGAGGGTGGACCTGGGTCCCCCCCCACACTTCCTCCTTGCAGTACACCCAGCCAATGGCCGTAGGGAGTGGCCATTGTACTACCCCAGATCCCTGACAAGAGGGATTGGACTCAGAGGGCGGTTGGACATAGTGGCTGGGGTGTAGGACTGCTGATCACCGACCCCCGGAAGGGGGTGCAGATGGACTATGGGGCACTGCCAGAGAGCAGTGGCCTCGAAGAGGACGCCGCTGAGCAGGCAGCAACGCGGGTCCAGAGACAGCAACAGAGGGCAGAACGACGGACGGGACACCACCAGGAGGGGGCGCTCCACTGGACAGAGCTAATTCCCGGAGTCACCAGTGGGAGGAGCCAGGTGGTGAGTCCCAACCCGTTACAGTCCTCTATTATGGTGTCTTTAAAAAGCGTCCATGCAGCTTGCAGGGATTTCACTTTAGTCACTGGACCTTTTAATTTCTGTTTAACTAACCCCCTCATTTTTGCATAGTTCCCCTTTTTGAAATTAAATGCCACAGTGTTGGGCTGTTGAGATGTTCTTCCCACCACAGGGATGTTAAATGTTATTATATTATGCAGTTTATTTTGAGCAACTGCAGTTAGTCGGGAGAGTACACACGGGCAGAGTTTCCCCTCCTGAGGTAGGTCTCGGTTAGATAAACAGTTAAGGCAAGCATTTATACCTTTTGTGTCATGCAGTTGTTGCTCATTACTGTATTTTGTTTGTACATATTCCTTTCTGATCTCTTACTTCTCTCAGCAATTTCTGCTACAGTCTGCATTCTATTCTTATCTAACACAAGGTCGAAAACCAGCATCTCTTACAGTTCTTTTCCACTCGCCCAGGCCCTGCTTGGAAGTCTCGCGTTATTAGCTGTTAGAGTTAGCCTGTTAAATATCAAAATAAGGAGAAAACACAGTTATACAAAGAAAAACGAATCACAAACAGAAATGTCATTGGAAATACAAATATAAAAAAGGGAAATGCAATTCCCATCACTTTATCATGTCGGGGCCATTCCTGTATCGAGAGCACCCGCTAAGGTCCCTGTGTGCTTACGAGAAACCTGGAGGAACTCATACCACAGCCTGAACATGAAACTCAACTGCTCCCAGGTGCCGCAGGAAAACCCTTTCCCTGTTGTGACGTTGCACTGCATGTGATTTTATGAAAATATGCTAATGAGTGTGACTATAATGTAACTGGAATATGCTTCATGCAAAAGGTCTCTTGTACAGTATCATTAAAAAGCTTATAATCTACTGTGTGTGTTCATCCTATTTGTATGAACCGATCATTCTTGTATCTGAAACTAGAAATGTGAACTATAACTCTGAGGTCCTGTTGTAATGATGCAAAGTGTGGGCCATTAATAGTGGTTTGGACTCTTGAATGCTCCCATTAACTAGGACAATTGACCAGAGATGGCTCTGTCCTGCACCATCTGAGAGTCAGGCCAGGAAGAATGAAGGCTTGGGGTCTCACAGGACATATGACCATGTCCCCCGGTACAGGAATCCATCTTAAACCTGGGGCTTTTCCCCAGGAGAGAGATGAAAGATTCCTGCCTTGTACCAAAGCTGTATAAGGGGGAGAAACAGAAGAAAGGTGTCTGCAGTCATGAGAAATCCCTTAGCTACCACCTGAGCTGGAACACGGACTATACCAGGTGAAAAGATTGGGCCCAGACTAGAAATAAGTCTAGTCTGCAAAAGAAGCTTATTGGAAGATCTCTGAGGATGAGATTTTTATCTGTATTAGGCTTAGACTTGCATGTTTCTGTTTTATTTTGCTCTATGGAGAATAAAAACTCCACATAGAAGAAAAAGTTAATGCCCTAGAAAAGTCTGTGTGTGTGTGTGAGATGGGTGGGAGGGTGTCTAGAAACCACTCTCCTATAGTTTCTTTTCTCTGGTTTCCTGTAGAAAATCTGAAGCAGGGAGCAAAAAACCTCCATCTTCTCTGACGTTTGACCTCAGGCCCTTCAGATTATGAGACTGACACGCTGCCAACTGCACTAAGAAGGCTTGGAAAAACTTTAGGCTCAGTGCATATAGGACCCTTCTACAGCAGTGACTGGGGCAGGGAAGGAGCCAGGGATGTGCTGGAAGAAGCAGGGAGCTCTGGTGACCAGAGACTTTTCCTGGCAGCTTTCACAGCAGCAAAGAAATCAGTTTGCCCTGCCAGTGAACAATCTACTGGAACTAATGGCAGCACAGGGGGGATGTTTCCAAGCTGTGCACCTACTTCCACCTTTTAGAACTTACTCTCCTTTTCCTAGTAGGGCACTTTCCATGTGAATTAAGCAAAGCAAGTTGGGGAAACTACACAGGTAATAGAAACCAGGGTGCCAGATAAGGGTTGAACTCATAACCCCAGCAGTATCCCCATTTGCACTAACCAGTTGCACCACTGCAGGTGCTTCTTAAACAAAGCTGGGAAGCAGGCAGTTAGTCTCTGTGGGTCACACCTTTGCCTGGCGATTGTCAGGCTGATCCATCAAACCTAACTCAAGATGCGGTTTTTCAGCCATAAGACTCCAGGACATTTTAACAGGAAGAAAATCTCCTTGATTCTTGTTTAGCCCCATTTGACTCCTTCTGCCCATCTTCTCCGCGCTCCCCCGCCCCCGCCAGTCTCTTTCCTTCCCCATTGGGGCCGTGCAGAGAGGAGCCCCAGTCAATCTCTGTCACAGAGTCTGTATCCCATCAAGGGAGGGAGGGGTCGCTCCAAAACACTGATAATGGGGTGGGGAGGGGTGTGTGTGGTTAGGGGGAGACAGGATGGAGAACTAACAATGGGACCCAGAGAGATTCCCTCAGATTGAGGCGATCCCCTGCTGCCCCCCATCAGCCAGCTGTGGGAAGAAGAACTCGATATTGCTTGGGGAAGCCACCTTTAAAAACACAAGTGTAACATGCTAGTTACATTTTAATAAGACCAAAGCCTCCTCAATCCCAGGGTCACAATCATTGGAATGATTTTGCCTTGATATTTTAGCAGCCGCAGACACAAAGCGAGTCAAATTACAGTTTCCGTTCGCAGTCAGTGCACACACAAGAATCCAGAGGCTTTTAATTCCTTAGGTTCTGCCGCCATTTCATTTGTTTCCTGTTCCAAGATTTATCCTTGTGCAAAGCAATGTTACGCCCTTGGGAGTGTCCCGCTCCCTGGTCCTGCCTGTCCTTCATGGGCAATTTAAAAGGGCCTGGGGACCCCCGCCACCACCGCCAGCAGCACAAGGGGACTAAGGCACTTTCCTGCCCGCCCTCGCTCCGTGTGGCACGCCACTCCCAGAAATGCCTGGCACATCCCTGTGATCCCTGGGCTCGGGGTGGGGGGTCTCTATGTGCTGCTCCCTCCTTGAGTGCCAACTCTGTCAACTGTGGCAATGGGAGCTGCGGGGGTGGAGTCTGCGGGCAGCGGTGCACAGACACACCCCCGGCCCTCCCGCTTAGGGGCTGCTGCCGGGGTGGGGTGGGGTGCAGGTTGCTTTCGGGAGATGCCCGAGGTAAATGCTGCACCCCTCGCCATCTCCTGCACCCCCAACCCCCTGCCCCAACCCAGACCTCACACCCAAACCTCTTCCAAGACCCTGTCCCCCCACACACCCTCCTGCACCCCAACCCCTGACTGAGCCCAGACCCTGCACCCAAACTCTCTCCCAGAGCCCAGCCCCTCTCCCTCCCTCACCCAAACTCCCCCCCAGAGCCTTAGGCAGGTGTGTGTGTGGGGGGGGGGAGGACTTGGTCCCATTCTGGGCACCACCAAAAATTATACAAACCTGCCACCCCTGTCCAGCCCAACCTTCTGCTGATGCACCTCAGCCCACACCCCTGCAGGGTTTGAAGCTTCCATTGCTTAAATTCCAGGACACTGGGGGATTTCAGCTCCCCTTTGCCCAGAGGGAACCTTCACCCCACTCCCAGCCAGGTTCTTGTCCATGGGATCACTGCAGGGGGGCTGGGTCCCTCGGTGTCTTTTCTCTCTCTATGACAGGCCAGGGTGCAATAACTGGGGCATCTGTGCACCCAGGACCTTCTGTGGGGCTGCCATTCCCCTTCCCCTTCTGTGGTCTCGGCTGTCATTGACTCCAGCCTTTTTTCTATCCATCGTCAGCACCATCCCAAGCAAGCTGCACTCGCCTCAAAAAGACAAAGAGTCCTGTGGCACCTTACAGAGAAACAGACGTATTGGAGCATAAGCTTTCATGGGTGAATCCCCACTTCATCAGATGAATGTCATGGAAATTTGCAGGGGCAGGTATAAATATGCAGGCAAGAATCAGTCTAGAGATAAGGAGGTTAGTTCAATCAGGGAGGATGAGGCCCTCTTCTAGCAGTTGAGGTGTGAGCATCAAGGGAGGAGAAATTGCTTTTGTAGTTGGCTAGCCAGGCACAGAATTCCCACTACATTCATCTGACGAAGTGGGGATTCACCCACAAAAGCTTATGCTCCTGTACGTCAGTTAGTCTATAAGGTGCCACAGGACTCTTTGTTGCTTTTTACAGATCCAGACTAACACAGCTACCCCTGTGATACTCAAAAAGACAGTGTCCCCTGTTGGGTGTAAATCACTGACCTCTCTCCTCTCTGAGCACTGACTGACCCTCTGTTTTCTTGCCTCTCAGTCTGTGCAGATGGGACCTTTCCCTCCAGTGCTGGAGGATTCGCCCTTCTCATCTACCCTTGTCCCAAGCAGCACAGCGGGTGGGAATCTTACATGTACCGAGGTGACTTAGGAGCAGAACCCCCCCCAGACCTTCCATGCAATTGGCACTTGCCCCTCACTGAGCAGGATTAAAACTCCTGCAGGGAGACTGCTGGGCCACATCCCCTCTGGGCATGAGCAAAGCAGCAGGGTGAAAAGAACCTGGAGATGCTGGGGACTGAACACAGGACCTTATACATGTAAAACATACGCTCTACCACTGAGCTACATCTTCAGATGGGCTATGTGTGCTATAAGTTGCACTCAGAGCCCTCCTGTTTCCAGAGCACCTAGTAGCCTAAAAGCAGCATGGGGGACACATTCCCTGATCTGAGGGCCAAACCTGCTGTCCTGGAGGCTGCTGCTTCTTAGGGTCACTTTGCAGCAGGGCCAGATTCTATGTGTGGGGCAGAGAGAGTGGGTGCCCTGGACTCAGGGTGCAGAGATACACTCAGCCCTCTCCCCTGCATTGGGTGGGGGGTGCTGCCACCCCCTACTGGAAGGTAATGTGTTGGGGGGAGGGGGGCACTGTGAGTCGCTCAGCACCTGACCCTGGTGGCAGAAGTGCTGTGGGGAGCTCTAGGTGTTTCTAGGCTCTGCTCTTTCCACCTGCCTGTGAAGTCCAGCTTTCCTCAGCACATTCACTGCGGTGCAATTGGGTCACTGTTTCCATGGCTGCACAGCAAAGAATCACTCCCAGTTTCCCTTCTATCTGCGGCAGGATTAGCCTGTGTCAGTGGTTAATGAGGTGGATCTAGTTGTAGATTGTTATTCATTCCCCACCTTGATAATTCAACCAGTCCCTTTCCCATGCAGATTCCCAGCACCTCAGTGATCCTGGTAGCAGGGGTTGGGGCCTGAGATTTTCAGGGTCCTTTTTCCCCTCCACCTGGAGTGAACTCAGCTTTTCCCCCATCCCAGACAATCCATGAAATAACAACAGGGGCATAAAGAAAGAGGGGAGGGAACATCTCACCGCCAGGTCTGGATGTGCCCAGGGCCCCCTGCTTGTCCATTGTTTCCATGGAATTTGGCCCCCTGCTTTGCACAAGGGACAGAGAAAGATCTTGCTGTTCCTGTGTCTATGCAAGGAAAATTGTGCTTCCCTAGGAAAGAGAGGAGGGAAATGGCCCCATGGTGGGACAATATCCTCAGGATTAAGACCTAAGGACTCAGGCTGAGAACTGATTTAACTCCACTCATCTGGGATTTAACAAATTGTCTTCCATGGAGCAGGGCCAGTTCCAGTGTTTTTGCCACCCCAAGCGGAAAAAAATAAATAAAAAAGCTGCAGTCAGCGGCAGCTCTACCTCTGCCACTTTTGGCAGCAAGTCCTTCCCTCCAAGAGGGACTGAGAAGGCTGAAGCCTCCCCTTTCCATTGACAGCCCCAGGGACCTGCTTGCTGTGCTGGTGCCTGGAGCCAGCCCTGCCATGAAGACACTGGGAAGATGGGGGGAATCAGGAAAATACTACGGATTTGTTTACACTGCAAGTGAAGAATAACTGGAGTATTTTTGGTTTAAAGTCACTTTTCCCTGACTGGGAATTGAACCCAGGCCTTGGCAGTAAAAGTGCCAAATCGTAACCACTAGACCACCAGGGAGGTGATGATACTGTTTTTCTTTTCACTTATGTTACACTTTCTTAGGCTTCTTTCTATCCAATTTCTGAAGCTGCTCCATTGTCCACTCCCTGAGGGGCTAAGAGCAGAAAGTGCAGGAATCCCTGTACTCAGGGTCACAACCTGAGACCAACCCAAGCCACTGAAACAAACATAAATGATGCTTCCTCCAGTAGGATCACAGAGCAACACAAAGAAAACCCATCGGGAACAATCCTCCTCTGCCTTCATTTATCCCATTGCAACCCTCTCAGCAGCCGACTCTTGTGGGAAGGACACTGAGCTGATAGGAGCTCTGGCATAGAGACCAAGGGAGGGGTGTTGCACCCCCTCAGTGTGAGCTGATCACATTCTGACTCTGGAGGAGGAGGGAAAGGCCATGGCCACGTGATGGGGCCAGTAAGTACCACAACATGGTTCTTTTCTGTGGGATGACTCTGAACATTGACTGATCTCCACTTCCTTGGATTTGAAGAGAAGTTGGGCACTTAGGAGGCTGAAGCAATTTTATGGAAGGTGACACTACGATTAAAGGGTTATTTAATGTTGTAGAAATTGTTAAAAACACTTAGCTTAAACTGGAACTGCCTGTTATTAAAGGCTGGTTTCCCCACGTCAGTTCCATAAACTCTGCTAGAAACACCCTGGGTTCTCTCCTGCCTCGGTGGGAACTGCAGGGAATCATCCCCTGCTGCCCTTGGCTCCAGGCTGGTTTTTCTGGGGAGGGGACGTGGAATTGATTTGTTTGCTGTTGAGAAGGGAGCCAGGCCAGTTTTCAGGGAACGAGAACTCCCAGCATCTTCCCAGCCCAGCCCAGGCTGCTGCCCTGTCCCAGCCTCTGTTCCCCTGGGGGCCCTGCGTGTTTGACTCTAGAGCAGGCCGGGAGCAGCAGCTGAGGCAGAGGACAGCCTGGGCCGCGCAGAGAAGAAGGAGTTTAGCCAGCAAAAAAGGTAAAATGGCAGGGGAGTATTACCCTGGACTCGACGGCATTTCTCCATTGGTCTGTCTGCTCTGGGGCAGGGACAATAACACGTCCTGCTGCATTCGTTATTTCAAAGGGCGGTTTAGGATTTTCATTCTCACACACGGTGCACAAAGCAGGACTCAACCTTTGGCGTAAACTAAACGAGCTGCCCACAGATTCTAGCAGCCACAATGAGCATTTGGGTGAGAGCTCAGACCTGGCCCTGTCCCAGAGGAAGGGGGTCATCTGTGTGGGGACTGGACCACTGACCTACCCGCTCTTAACTCCCAAACTTTCAGTAACTCTATTATCAGTGCCTGTGAGTGTTATTTAAACCATAAGAAAAACCACACTGGGCCAGACCAAAGGTCCATCTAGCTCTGAATCTTGTCTTCTGACAGTAGCCAATAGCAGGTGCCCCAACAACCAGTCAACAAGGGACCCCTGGGAGTTGAACCCAGGATCTCCTGTTTACAAAACAGATGCTTTAGCCAGCTAAGCCATGGTGCCTGTAAAAGACTAAAACACTCTGTCTGCCCACACCTGACTCCCTGCCATCGCCACCAGGGCCTGACAAGCTTTGCTTGTGTTTGGATTCTGCAAAGCAGAGGAGCAGGTGACGTTTTCCTTGCAAGTTGTGTGTGAGTGAATCTTTGGCCAGGTCTGCACTACAAAGTTGTTTCAGCAGAATTATATTGCTCAGGTGTATGAAAAACACACAACGCTCCCTCGGTCGGCAGCTTGTGGCTGGTGCACACACTGCAATGCCACGTCTGGCGACAAAAGTGCCCTGTTTTGCTGACAAAATAAAACGACTTCAATGAGAGGGCTAGAGCTTTTTGCAGCAAACTTAAAGTGACAGAGTAGACGCTGCTGTTCATTATATCACCATAACTGGCCTCCTCCAGTATCCCACAATGCCCTCCGTGAACTTGCCTGCCCTGCATTCCTGCTACAGAGCCATGGGCCCCTCCCCTTTCATCGCTCTGGGAAGTTCTGACAGCTGAGCCTGCTGCTCTGCTCCGGCAGCCAGGAGCAAGTCACTGCCATGGATGCTGCTCTCTCCCGCACTGCGAACACAGAGCAGGGTGGTGGGAACTTCCTTACATTGCGGGGGGTCATCCGAACTGTGACACGCCCATGACACCCCTTCCCTCGAGAAGGCCCTTACCTTCTAAACAGGGACGGCTGTTTTCTAGTAAAATCACGAAAAGGGAAGGAGAAAACTCAAAAGAGGTTCCTCCTGGCACTCACGTGCCTGAACCCGAATACTCTCTCAGTCCTCAAAGAGAGACCTGGAGAAGGAGACTTGCTGAAGCAAAGCCACAGGGGTCTCTGAGGTTTCCCTGGCCCCTCGCCCCTGTCCTGCCTGGCTGATGTCAGCATCTCTCTGTGAGGTCACCACCTCCCCACCATCTTTGACCAATAGTCTGAGGTCCTGCAAAAGGCCTTTGTGATGTCACTGCCACACCCCTCCCTTGCTGTGCTAATGTCCTGCCCCTGCCCAGGCACTTTGGAGGTTTGAGCTACTCCCTGTGGATCACCGCACTCAAGGAATGTTCGTTCTAGGAAGCAAGCCGGCTACACAGGAAAATATCAGATGCTGCTCCCAATGCTACACTCAGTTTTTCAGAAATTAGTTGACTTTATGGCCAGAAGAGACCATTAGAGCATCTAATCTGACCCCCTGCATATCACAGGCCTCCTGTATGACACAATAGCTACTTTTGGGACAAACACATTCCAGAAAGGCATCTAGTCTTCATTAAATGACATCAGGAGATGGAGAATCCACCACTTTCCCTAGAAGACATTTTTCTCCAGCCCTCAGAACATTTGGTTGCTCTTTGCTATTGAACGAGCTCAACCTGTTTAGATTATCAAAATAAGATTGAAAGGTGATTTCACTGAAGTGTTGAAGGGCCTTAATGGAGAGAAAAGATTGGGTATGAAAGGGCTCTTTAATTGAGCAGAGAAAGGCATAACAAGACCCACTGGCTGGAAGGTGAAAAGAGACAAATTCATATTACAACTAAGGCACAAATATTCAGCAGCGAGGATAATTCACGACAGGAACAAGCTCCCAAGGAAAGTGGTGGATTCTAATTCTAATTCCTTATGAATATTCTGTGTGTGTGTGTGTGTGTGCAGGGGAGGAACATGCTATATGCCCAGAGGACTTTATTCCTCCAGCCTGCAAGGACAGAGGGGATGTCAAGGATTTGCTCCTTCAATCCCCCCCCCAGAAAGGCCCTTCTTAGGAAAGGCAAAATCCTGGAGAGAAAGAGCAACACCAAAGTAACACTGAACAAGACTCCAGAAAGACAGATTTTTATAATCACAGCAAGGAGTTTTTCACCTGAACAGGGACTTGAACCCTGGACTCTCAGATTAAAAGTCTGATGCTCTGCCAACTGAGCTAGCCAGGCTCACATGTGGAAAGTATAAGTTGGTGCAGATGTGAAGCTAGTCAAGAAAAAGCGAGATGGCCACAATAGGGGAAACCTGCTGCTCTCTCTCTCTTCCCAGCCCTGGCCTGGCTGGGTATTAGTGCTGGTTAAAAAGACGGGAAAGTATCGGCATCTACCAGCCATTCATAGCTGTACAAGACTCAGGCACAATACAGAGGTGCCCATCTGCAAGTGCCGAATGGTTGGATTGGCTAATACAGCCTGCAGACGTCCAGGGTACTCTGGGATATACAGCCAAGTGTCCATCACCATCATCATTTCAAAGGGATAATGATAATGGTAGCAAGGTTCACAACTGACTCAGCAGTTGCATACAAAGGTGCACGTTTGGCAGTTACGTTGGCTCAGGTTGGCCACCCCGGTCTAGATGTAGAAGTTACAACATTTAAACTTGAAAGAGGGGCCAATTTCCCCATAATTTCCCACCTTTACATCCAAACACGATGAAGGTAGCAGATAGAGCCAGAGCAGGTTGTCTATGGGACCAAGTATATGCAGAGTATCCTCGACAGAGGTTTGTTCAACTTGTTCTTAAAAACCTCTGAGGACAGAGACACCACAGACGCCTTTGGGAGCCTATTCCAGAGCTTAACTGCACTCAGAGTCTGACATTGGTGAAGTAGGAGGCTGAGAAAAACAACACTGGCTGTCAGAAAAAAACAACCCTCCCTGGTGCTTTAAGCAGTAGGTTCTGGTGTTTTAACAGCCATGGCCCGGGTTCAATTACCCCTAAAACCCAGAAGTTTTTCAATGAAAATCTCCATTCATTTTGCATTTGAAATGGAAAGGAAAAAAGGGCTTCTTGTCCTTATCAACAAGACAAAGAATGGCTTTTTTCTCAGTAAATATTTTTAAAAGGCGCTGACTCGACCTGAAGATCTCATTTCATTTGTATTTACAATGGAATGATTCTCTCTAGGATAGACAGAAATTCTTCAGCTAGACTCGGATTCCACGGGAATACGAGAAGCGATTGTGTCTAACACCTGCTTTTTTTTGGACAACAGTGATGTCCAAGTTTTCCATGGACATTTCCCTTCCAGCACCTCAGGCCCCATCCAACAATACAAGAGACTGAAATGCACAGAAAGTTTCTCACCATAGGATTCACTGACCAGGCCGGGGGAAAAGTTTTGCCATTTGAAGATGTTTGAATTCCCTCCAACTTCTCTCATACAAATGCTAAATAGTTGGTGGTGTAATGTTACAGGAGAGGTTGAAATTAGGCTATGTCGTCAGATAGAAGACAGTGATGGTGTCAGGCGTGGGATGTGAATGGAGCCTAGAGCAACAAATGACTGTTAGGGGGCTTATTCCTTCACCCTCTCACTTCCCTGGTCCTTCTCGCATGAACAGAGAGCAGCAATACCTGAAGTCCAAAGGCGCAAACAATTCGATGTTTATTGGGGTGAACGTCCAGCAAGCATGATTCCAGTTTCCTTCCTTAGTGTTCCCTTCTCAGCTCTGACATCAAAGAGCCTTGTCTGTGTCCCTGTTTCTGTTCCCATCCCAGTTCCCATTTCCCCCTGTAGCAAAACATGATCCCAATTCCCCCATCCCCAGTCCCTGTTCCCATTTCCCACCTCCCCCCTGCCTTCCTGATTGACTGCAGACTATATAGTAAAACCTGAGTTCTGCTTAGCTGTTCCTTAACCAATCATTTTACTGAAATGTAACTAACCAATCCTAATATACTGTAACGTGATTATCTAACCAATTATATTCCACCACCTTCATTGGTTTACACCCAACAAAATTAATTATACAGCAGACAGAAACAATCACAGAATCAGACAGAGACCATGCAAATAAACATACAAAACAATACAGAAGGGAGGATTTCACAACTACATCTATACAGACATAAGGGTTTTCCAGCTGTGTCTATTGATAAGTGAGTTCTTGCCAGACAGGATGCTACCAAACTAAGTTTCCCTTTCTCTGGAGGTGATGGAATATCAGGGCAGGATTGTATTCCTAACAGCCCAATAGCACCTTATTTCAATGTGACTAGTTGGGAATGTGAGGTTGTGACCAGACACTTCCCACCTTATGGCTGCCTTTGCTGCTTAGCCGAAGAACCAGGCCTCAGACTGTCACAGTAAGAGAAGGCCATTACACAGACAGACAGTGATTTTTTTATTCTTTCTTTTATACCTTTATAACTAGCTAAGTGATAAAAATACACCTAAATTCTTAAAGTACAGGCCTTTGCAGACTGGCCTGAATCTCTGTATCCTAACAGTCCTCGAGGTCAGGCAGCCTCTGGGTAAGGGGGTGGGGACTCAGATCCTTTCTACAGCCAATTGCACCAGGGTCGTGTATAAACCAGGGAAGTTCCCCACAATAGCCAGACCAGATGCCCCCTTTACACTTATGCTCTGTCCTCATTGCTTCTCTCTCTCTCTCCCTTCCCCCCATCTCTGCTGCTCCCCCTCTGGGCTTTCTCAGCACCTGGCCCCACAGCACTTCCTGGCAGCCAGAGACTGCGCTATCTGCACCTGCTCCTGTGGATGTGGCCTCTCTCCTGATTGCTAAGGAAAGGAAACTTTCCAGGAAATGGCCACAGCTTCTGGGAATCCCTGTGTGGCTGTCAACAGAATTTGGGTCCTGGCACACAAGGCAACATAAAAGCTGAGCACCCAGACAGGGGCTTAAACCCTGGACCCTCAGATTAAGAGCCTGATGCTCAGCCAACTGAGCTACCTGGGCTTGTTAAGAAGCATCTTCACCATTCACCACAAGAGTGAGCAGGCAGGCAAAGTGGGGGCAAAAAAAGTCCCAGGAACCCCTCCTCTTTTTATGCACAGCCACTGCCTGTCAGCAGGATTCCTCCTCCTCCTCAGGGAGACTAAATCTCCCAACCTAGACAGCCGGTCCATCCGCTGCACATCAATCCCCCATGCCTGAGCCTCCCTGCCAAAGCCCTGCACCTGGCCCCATACAATTAAGTCTCATGTCTCGCTGGGAACTCGACTTCTTGTGCCCAGAGTGTCTCGGCCCCCTCAGCAGATGACCTGAGAAACACAGTGTCTGGCTTTTCCAAAGAAGAGCTTAGACCCCTTCATCATGTGGCCTAAAGTATAAGGCATCTCCCTGTGGATCGGATGATTCAGGATTTGAGTCCCCTCGTGGTTGTGCTCACTTTGTGCTGCAAGTCCTGCTTTCTTCACAGCTGGAACCTCTTCTTGGTCACTCAGGCCAGTGCTCTGGCTTCAGCTAGAGCCCCAGGAAGGAGTTGGGGGTTGGGTGTCACAAAGGCTGGGGCATGAGCCCCAGGGGCTTCCAGTCTTGCCTTTGTCTTTCCTGACTTGCCAAAGAAAATGGGCAGCTCCACTGCCAAAGTGAGCACCCTCAGGGGCCCAGCCCTGCTTTCCTACCTTCTTCTGATGTTGGCCACAGAGCATCAGCAGCTGCCCTGCAGGGGTTTGGCATGGTAGGGAGTGTCTGTGGCTGTCTGCTGGCCACACATAGGCATGGTCCTCCCCTCCTCTTGCCCTGCCCTCAGTTGCTTTTAAGCCTTCCCTTGGAGCTGTCAGCACCAGCTGCCTCTGCTCAAGGTGCCCAGAGGAGGAGAGGTGCTGGGCTCCCACCTGCCCAGCCCTGCTTCCTTCAAGCACAGTGGCAAGTACCAGACTTATGGGCACCAGGTAAAGCCATGAGAATCCCAACCCTAAGACACCAGTACCCAGCTCTAGAGCCCTGACCCACCACAGCCAGAAGGGAAAGACTTGTTCTCCTACAACTGGAAACAGGGAAGTTGAGCACTGCAAGCTCCAGGGCTTCACCACAACCCAACACAAGGTCCCACTGAGATTTGAACTCAGATTGCAGGATTCAGAGTCCTGAGTGCTGCCCGTTACACCATGGGACCAGCTCCTGCTGCTTTTTCTGCACATTGGTGACCCTCACTGGACTGGCTCATGTAAGGGACTGTTGGCCCCTTACTAAAACTTAGTGGGGTTTTTGGTTGGCTAGTTCCCAGTCCCAATAGAAGGGGGAAGGGCCAATGGGAAATCAGGACCCTGAGACTGACAGTCCCCTGGGCAATGGGGAGAGGCCTAAGCTCCAAGTTAGCCGCACTGACAGGCCAGGCAGTCACCAGGCCAGGGGGTCCCATCCTCCGTGGGAGCTGGAACTGCTTGGGCCAGAGTGGGGCAGAGCTAAGGAGAGAGCAGGAGCCCGAGAAGAGCCGGGGAGCAGAGCTGCGCAGGTGTAGTGCCGGAAACTGCTCCCTGTAGGACTTTGCTACCTGCAGCAGTTACTGAGACCTGAGGTTGTTCTTATTTGCTGACTTGTCCTAATTGGCTAACACTTGACAGTGGTTTCTCTAGCAAAGGCCAGTCCCTGGCCCCTTGGTCCAGACATCCTCATTCACACCAGGCTGGGGTGACCAGATGTCAAAGATGAAATATTGGGACGTGGAGGGCGGAGCAAAAAACAAAAAAGCCAGAGGCTCCCCCCACACCGCCAGGTGGCAGTGGCACGGCCCCGTCTCCACCCAACTCTCGGCTCAGACCCCCGATACACCCCCAGCTCCCTCATCCCCTCGCTCCTGGGCCCAGCCTGGGCTCCGAGCTCTGCAGCCGAGCCGTACTCCAGGTCCCTCCTGCAGCTCCCGGGCAAGGGGCGAACCAGGCAGCCGGGCCCGGGCCCTCCTGGCAGGAGCGTGTCTGCCCCACATGTGTCTCCGCCCCCCACCCACATGGGTCCTGTCCGCTCCGCACTGCCCCCAGCCCCACTGCACTGCCCCGCAGGCTCCAGGGCTGGAGCAGCCTCCGTGCTGCGCTCCCGGCCATGGCCATGGCCCGTGTGCAAACCTGGGAGGGAGGAGGATGCCGCGTGCTTGGGGAAGAGGCAGGGCCAGGGCGAGGATTTGGGGAGGGATCCAATGGGGCAGTGAGGGGGTGGGGCTGGGGGCAGGGCCAGGGTGGGGATTTGGGGAGGGATCCAATGGGGGAAGGAGGGGGCGGAGTCGGGGGGGGCGAGTGTCCCTTCGGGCTCTGCCTGTGTGCCGGAGCAGAGGGCAAAATTTTTTGTTTGTCCAGTGTCCTGACCAAACATCGGTCGGGACGCGGGACAAACAGGCAAATATCGGGACAGTCCTGATAAAATCGGGACGTCTGGTCACCCTACATCAGGCTTCAAGTTGAGAATCATTTCCCCTTCCCGCTCTGTGGGAGGGGAGACTTTTAAACGCGCTCTCTGTGCAACTGCACATGGCTAAGCAAAGAGAACAAACCCAAATCCCCCCTGTGCTTTGGGAGCCAGGTTTGCGGTGGGAATTCTGTAGTTCAGATGACTTCACGCCTGGGCATTGTGATTCTTTACCAGTTTCTCTGTCATTGGGGCAGTTTTGTGCTGACAGCTGTGATGGCCGAGTGGTTAAGGTGTTGGAGTCGAAATCCAGTAGGCGGGTTCGAATCCTGCTCACAGCGAAGCCTGTGTTTTAGCAGGTGTCTCACTGGGGCAATACCTCTGTACAACCCCCTGAGACACTCTCAATTCTCTCCCCACCCCAAGTAAATCCTGTTCTGCTCCTTTCATAGTGATCCCTGGGACACCACCTCACACTGTGTCCCTGAGGGGTCGGGCAAACTCTCAGCATCTGAAACCTCTGCCACTCACCTGGTGCCCCATAGATCAGCCATAGCCCTGGTTCTGCTCCTCTCTCTAGAGTGTGACAGGAGCCAATTCAGCGACTCCATGGGAGCTACGGGGCTGCAGAACCAACAGAGGAAAAATAGGTGCTCAGCGCCCACTGGCAGCCAGCTCCCCCCCCCCCACTACAGGCCTTGCTGACAAGCTCTTCCTCTTCCCCTTCAGTGACTTCCACTTGCCAGTGATCAGCTGTTCAGTGGGGTGCAGGAGGCGCTGGGCAGGGAGGGGGAGGAGCAGGGACTGGAGGAGGTGGGGGAGGGAGAGGAATGGGGCAGGAAGGTGCAAGCTGGGAAGAGATGGGACAGAGGTGGGGGCTTGGGGGAAGGGGTGGGGTGGGGGAAGGGCCTGGGGAGGAAAGGGGGGATTTGTCACAGACCCCTCTAGGGCCGGCCCTGAAGGGAAGCACCGACTATCACAGTGACAATAAAACTGACCAGCATTGCGGGGGAGGCTGAGGGAGATCCGCACTCACCAGCAGGGCCGTCCTTAGGATTTATGGTGCCCTAGGTGAGATTATTAAACTGGTGCCCCTGTGCCTGATCTGCACTTAGCAACACAAATATAAGCATACAGTATTGGAAAACTTGCCACATTCACGTTATTAAAACCAGTTTTACTTAACTAAGCACACTGTAATGCTGATGGTCTAGCACTAAAGAAGTAGCACTATAGAAAAAATTCTGATTTGACAGAATGATGAAAATAATATATTTTTTTTAATTTGTCAAAATGTTATTGGAAATTTATATGAAGAGGTATTGAAACAAAGATTTGTTTTTAATTAAAAGCAATCTTTCTGGCGTCTTTGGCTGCAAAATCAGTTTAATAAGCTGGGTTTCCAAACAGTGGGAAAATATAACCCTAGTTTTACTGCTAGGTAAAGCACAAAGTGACCAAAATGAAGTCAGCACAGAATCATCTCATCTAGATTAAGGTAGCACAGAAATGTTACAGAAGTCCTATTGTGCCTTATTTTTGTTTGGAAAGACATTAGCAATAGCAGCACATTCACATGATAAAATACATGATAAATCACTGCCTCTAAAGTTCCATCAAAAACTGACATTTTCACAGCTCTAGCATGATCTGCTGTACAGATTCTTCACAAGGAAGTGTCCCTGGCCTTTTAAACTCATATTAACTATTTATTTACTTTATGAAAGTTGGAGAAAATATTGTGAAAACGTAAAACATTGGCTGCCCAACTTCTGGGCTGGCAAAAGCTATACTGACTCACAGGAAAAAAAAAGCAGGAGAATCTTAGTACAACATATGGTCAGTCTATACCAGGGGTCGGCAACTTTTCAGAAGTGGTGTGCCAAGTTCACTGTAATTTAAGGTTTCTCGTGCCAGTAATACATTTTAACGTTTGTAGAAGGTCTCTCTCTATGTGTATATTATATAAATAAACTATTATCTGAGGTCCTGGCCACCGGTCCTGCTCAGGCCACTGCCAGCTGAGTAAATGAAACCCCAGACCGGCAGCGGGCTGAGTGGGACTGGTGGCTGGAACCCTAGACAAGGATCCCAGGCCCTGCTCAGCCCGCTGCTGGTCTGGGGTTCTGACCACCAACTCCTGCCAGCCAGGATCCCGGCCGCCAACCCCCCTCAGCCCGCTACCAGCCTGGGATTCTGCTCACCCAGGCTCGCAGGAGGCAGACAGGGGTCAGCGGCTGGGCTCCTCACTGGCAAGGGGCCGGCAGCAGGAACCCCGGCGTAGCAGTAGGCTGAGTACTGCCGGCACCCCAGACTGGCAGCAGACTGAGCCACTCAACCCTCCACCGGCCCTGCTCAGCCCGCCACCAGCCCACTCAGCCCGCTGCCGGCTGAGTGAATGGAACCCCAGGCTGACAGCAGGTTGAGTGGTTCTGCCGGCCTGCTCAGCCCGCTGCCAGCCTGGGGTTCCTTGGGGGTCCCCAGGCCAGCAGCAGGTGCTGAGTGGGGCCGACGGCCGGTATCCCAGCTGGCAATAGGTCAGCAGCCGGGACCCCAGAGCAGTGATGGGCTGAGCCACTCAGCCTGCCGCTGCGTACCATCAAAAATCAGCTCACCTGCCACCTTTGGGACGTGTGCCGTAGGTTGCCGACCCCTGCTCTATACACCAGTAAGGAGATGAGCATATTACAGTTGTTGGAGGGCTCTTATCAGGAGTAACAGGCTATAGGAAAGTCAGTCAACATTTTTTGTTTCTCTGATGAAAACTGGCCCACTCCCTGCCCCAAACTAAACCTGTCACTAATAATTGTCAACAACTTAATTTTCTGTTTTTGGCTAAGATATTGATTTTTTTTTTAAAAAAAATATTGAAATTGGATTCAGGATTGTTAGCAATAATTTTTGGCAAACAAAGTTGTTAAATGACAATCTAAATGGCAACACAGTCCTGCTTTCATGCTTGGCTCACCCCCCAGCCTGCTTGTCCAACAGCTGCAGTAGACCCCAAAATCCACCTCTTGGGGTGCAGAATAGCAACAGCAGCAGCAAACCCTCAGGTCCAATCACACGCCAATGGGCACCACCACCAGCCGTACGGACCATGGTGAAGTTAGCCCAGCATCTGATCTCAGGGACAGGTCACCCATGGAGCCACAGCAGCTCATCCTGCCCTGTACAGCTCCCCCCGGATGAGGTGGATCGGTGGCAGCTGCAAGCCCGGGGGAGAGGCGCTCCCCAGCTAGGGTGACCAGATCCAGATGCCCTGATTTTATAGGGCCAGTCCCGATATTTGGGGCTTTGTCTTATATAGGCACCAATTACCCCCACCTAGAGTGACCAGACAGCAAGTGTGAAAAATCAGGAAAGGGGGTGGGGGTGGGGGGTAAAAGGAGCCTATATAAGAAAAGACCCCAAAATTGGGCCTGGTCCTATAAAATAGGGATATCTGCTCACCCTACCCCAACCCCCTGTCCTGATTTTTCACACATCTGGCTAACCCCATCCCAGCCCCGTGTGACATTCCAATCCTGGCTCACTGCCCAGGAAGTGAGTTACTTTCACTGTCATTCCTCAGCAGGCAGCCAGCCAGCCTCCTCCCCCCACCTACCCCCCAGCACCTCACCCAACCCAGCCCTGACGGAGGGGAGGGAGGAGAGAGAGAGGGATGCTCCTGGGGAGGAGGGAGAAAGGAGGGGGTGCTCCATGGGGCGGGGGGGGGAAGAATGGATGTTATGGGGGACAACAAAGGATACTGGTTCCAGAGCCGCAGAGCCTGCCTCACCTCACCTCAGCCGGGGGGAAAGAGTCACACTCACAGGTGAGCTCCTTCCCCAACCCCTACCCCCTCCCCTTCCCAGAGACCCCAGCAGCCAATCCCCTCCCTCAGACTGTGCTGCATTCGGCTCTCTCTAGGACCCAGCAGCCCTGCTCTTACATGCTGTAAGAGCCCTGCTCTTCCCATCTGTCCAGGCTCCCAGCAGAGCGGTGCCCCCAGACCTAGTGGTGCCCTAGGCAGCTGCCTATAGCTAATGACGGCCCTGGAGACATGAGAGAGAAATCAGGCTAGAGCAGAAAGTGGTTGGGGGGGGTGAAGGGTTTGAAATGCAAGGAGAAGAAAAATCTTTCTCCTGCTCCCTCTCATCAGAGCATCTAAAAACCAGATGAGAGATACCTCTCCCCCACTGCAATATCAACTCTGGTGGGCTTGGGCTGAGGGAGAATCTTCTCTCCCCAACAGCTCCAGCACGCCTGGGTTGGATCATGGACACCTCCCCACACAGATCTGGTGTGCCTGGCCTGGGACAGGGGAGGGGCTCCTCTCCTCTCCATTGGGGACATGGTGGGATGAGAGATGTGACAGGGCTTTACGGGAAATCATTATTTGCCTGATTCATGTGCCAGTCCTAGTCCTTGATGACCCAAACGAACCGTTTATCATGCATGCTGATGCCAGTTTGGAGGGTCTGGGAGCACTCGCCTACCAGGAAGTGAAAGGTAAATGTAAATCTGTGGCCTTTGCCAGCTGAGGACTGTCTGATAGCGAAACTCGCTATCCCATCCACCAGCTGCAGTTCTTGGCCTTGAAATGGGCCATGACTGAGAAATTTCCAGACTACTTGTCCGGTGCTCAGTTTCAGCTATGGACAGAGAACAATCCACTGACTTCTGTGTTAACAAGGGCTAAGCTGGATGCTACAGGGCAGAGATGGGTGGCTACTTTTGCTAGCCATAACTTCAGCATTCAATACCAATGAGTTGGTATAACAGGGAGTGTGATGTATCAGGACCACCAATTCTTGGCTGGGGGGGGAGGGTGTAAGCAGGGTCAGAATGAACTCTACCCTGCCATCTGTTGGTGATGTGATGCAAAGGCATTTAGTTGCTGATGTGCATGGTCACACCCACCCCGCATTGCATGATGGGGGTGCTTGTCCAAAAGGTGATTTTGGCTGCTGTGGGATCTCCAAACTCTTTCTTATTAGGGCAAGAGTAATTAAGTGTAGTAATCCTGGTGACATGAATCAAGAACAGTAGAATGGTACTTAGCAGTTCTTGGATTCAGAACTCACCCAAACCAACATAAAAATCTTTAGACAAGACACATGGGTTCCAAACAATAGCAAGTTAAAAGAGATTAAAAATCAATATTTGTGTTTTGCACCATGGGATTCTTTAGCAATCTCTAAACACATATTTTATGGTTTTCTTCTCTTTAGTTTAAAAATAGAATTAATTATTATTCTTTTTTAAATAATGTGTTATAGCATACACTGAAAATCTTCAATGCAGAAGCAGGAATTTTAGTTATACTTAAACAGGTTGTCTTTGATGGTACTTAAAAGCTAAAGTTGGTAAAAATATACCGCTGCATAAGAACCTGGTAGAAAAGTTTTGCTGGAAGAGTTAGCAGAGCGAGATTGTTAGTCACAGGTCAGTGGGTGGGTTTATGGAAATACTGGACTCTTGGACGGGAACCGGGGCCGGGGGGGGGGGCACACAACTTCTGTGGCACATGCACCACCTCCGCAACTAACGTTTGCTACCTCACTCCCTAACAACACACCTTTTACCTCAGGACTAAAATACACCGTGAAAAACATCTAACAGCATAAGCTTAGGGTGAGCAACTGCAGCACTAACAACAATTTGAAGAGATTCAAAACCACCTCTGCCTCTGTTTTTCCACACCAGGGACAGCAGAAAGGACATCAGCAGCACCTGCAAGACACCAACAAACATCCATTTCTACCTCCCTCCACGAGCGGCCGTTAGGAACCCATACCCCTAAATAGTGAGTACTTTTCAGGAGAGGGTGACGCTCTCAGGCCTCTAATGCCAGGTACAGTTACTCTGTCCTTGATCCAAAATCAACAGGAAAATACACTGGATTACTCCTGCCCCAATAACAAAGAGACTGGGGATATCGCAGCAGCTGAAATGACCGTTTGGACAAGCACTCCCATCATGCAATCCGGGGTGGGTGTAACCATGCAAATGACATCAGCCCCAAAAGGCCTTGACAACACATCACCAACAGATGGCAGGGCAGACTTCATACTGACCCTGCTTCAACTAGATTGTGGCAAAGATTCCAAAACACCGAACGTTAAAACTCACCAAACGCGGGTCAATCCATCCTCATTGTCGTAACCGCTCGTTATATTCCACACCCGAACGTAGCCCTCATATGGACAACATACCCTCCTAACTCAGTATCTGTACGTTAACCTTTTAGCCCCCAGTCAGGGCTATTGTAGATTATGTATTCCTTATGCCACCCGATCTTAAACTGAATTTTGCATCCCTTGGGTAAGCTGTACGTTGTTCCCTGAGCACCAGAAACTTCTATGCGAAACTCTGTACTGTACACTTTTTTTTTCTTTGAACGTCATCTTAATAAAAAGTTGACTTTTGTTCGAGATCCCGGCTCCTGTTCCTTTGCAAGGCGTGTGCGTTTGCTCCGGGTTTTAGTCTGCTAATACAGCGGGGGGGTGGGGCGATTGAGCCAGACGCGCTTGCCTGCTGCAGACACGGATCCAAGGCTGAACCTCGTCCCCCACAAGCTTGAAAGCTTAACTGAAAACTGTTTAAGAAGTGCTCCCATCTCCGGCACTCAGCTACCCAGCTCCAATGGGGTCCAAACCCCAAATAGATCCCTTTTACCCTGTAGAAGCTGTAAAATCCTGTGAGCAGGGCAGCTGCCTAGCAGCCTGCGCATCTGCCTGCCAGCACGAGAGCGCGTAAGGCACTAATCCGGATAGTGGCGGCTAGGTGGCAGGGGGAGGGTGTGAAGAAGCAGCAGAGTGGCGCAGCGGGAGCGCGCTGGGCCCATAACCCAGAGGTCGATGGATCGAAACCATCCTCTGCTACGCGTGGGCTTGTTTCTTTTCCCTCTGGGCCTTCAAGCGAGCCGGTGACCAGCAGAGCACCAAGAGCCTAGGCCATGAGGCAAGAGGTGGCTGAGGCGAAGCGGCCTGCCAGGGAGCTCCCCGGCACCTCTGGCTGCCTGGGCTGAAGGCAAGAGGCAGGCCTAGGCGTGGTGAGGGCCTCCTGTCCTGGAATGAGGCTGCAGTGCTTCCTGGTCCCCTTTTCCCACCACCCCGGCAGGCGGCTGCTGCGGGAGAACACGAGGGAGGCTCTGGGGGCGCTAGGCAGCGCTGTGTGTGTGGCTGTCAGGGGAAAGAGCCGAGGCTCCGGACTCGACCTGCCATTGACTCGCGTGGCTCTGCGCGGCCGTCAGCCGGGGCGGGCCAGGCTGCGGACGTGACTCAGGCTTGGGCCGCATGGCCGTGCTTTCCTGACGAGGCATGAGGCAGGCCAAGAGCTTTGCACAGCATACAGGGAAGTGGGAGGGAGGCGTCTTTGAGCCGGCGTGTCTCCTCCGCTTCTCCCTTGCCGCTTGGGCGGAGGTGGGAAGGGAGCGAAATGTTCCCGGCTGAAAGTTTTTGTGCTCGGCCTTGAGGATTAAGCCTGAGCCTCCGGCACGGCTGCTGGCAGATGGGTTTCTGAATGGCATCCAGCCCGCTCTTTGGACCACCAGCTGAAAGCACTGAGGCCAAGAGGCAGCAAAATGGGACCTTTGAGGCTCCCCCACAGGCCTCGGGGAAGCAAGGAAGCAGCACAGGCTTAGCGTCGTCCCTGGGTGGGCTCGAACCACCATCCTTTCGGTTAACAGCCGAACGCGCTGACCCATTGCGCCACAGAGGGGCAAGGCTGTATTGAGCACAAAAGCCGGGCATCAGCTCAGGGTACGGTATAGCACATGCATGCAGTGGATAGCCAAGCAACAGCAAGGAACTGGACTGGTATGGAGCGAAAGTTCTGTGGGAAGGAACCGAAAGGAGCAACGGGGCTGTGGTACAGCGCTTGCATACACTTTCTTTGGCCTGTTTTGCTGGAAGAGTTAGCAGAGCGAGATTGTTAGTCACAGGTCAGTGGGTGGGTTTATGGAAATACTGGACTCTTGGACAGGAGCGGGCGGGGCACACGACGTCTGTGGCACATGCACCACCTCTGCAACTAACGTTTGCTACCTCACTCCCTAACAACACACCTTTTACCTCAGGACTAAAATACACCGTGAAAGAGATCTAACGGCATAAGCTTAGGGTGAGCAACTGCAGCACTAACAACAATTTGAAGAGATTCAAAACCACCTCTGCCTCTGTTTTCCACACCAGGGACAGCAGAAAGGACATCAGCAGCACCTGCAAGACACCAACAAACATCCATTTCTACCTCCCTCCACGAGCGGCCGTTAGGAACCCATACCCCTAAATAGTGAGTACTTTTCAGGAGAGGGTGACGCTCTCAGGCCTCTAATGCCAGGTACAGTTACTCTGTCCTTGATCCAAAATCAACAGGAAAATACACTGGATTACTCCTGCCCCAATAACAAAGAGACTGGGGATATCGCAGCAGCTGAAATGACCGTTTGGACAAGCACTCCCATCATGCAATCCGGGGTGGGTGTAACCATGCAAATGACATCAGCCCCAAAAGGCCTTGACAACACATCACCAACAGATGGCAGGGCAGACTTCATACTGACCCTGCTTCAACTAGATTGTGGCAAAGATTCCAAAACACCGAACGTTAAAACTCACCAAACGCGGGTCAATCCATCCTCATTGTCGTAACCGCTCGTTATATTCCACACCCGAACGTAGCCCTCATATGGACAACATACCCTCCTAACTCAGTATCTGTACGTTAACCTTTTAGCCCCCAGTCAGGGCTATTGTAGATTATGTATTCCTTATGCCACCCGATCTTAAACTGAATTTTGCATCCCTTGGGTAAGCTGTACGTTGTTCCCTGAGCACCAGAAACTTCTATGCCGAAACTCTGTACTGTACACTTTTTTTTTCTTTGAACGTCATCTTAATAAAAAGTTGACTTTTGTTCGAGATCCCGGCTCCTGTTCCTTTGCAAGGCGTGTGCGTTTGCTCCGGGTTTTAGTCTGCTAATACAGCGGGGGGGGGCGATTGAGCCAGACGCGCTTGCCTGCTGCAGACACGGATCCAAGGCTGAACCTCGTCCCCCACAAGCTTGAAAGCTTAACTGAAAACTGTTTAAGAAGTGCTCCCATCTCCGGCACTCAGCTACCCAGCTCCAATGGGGTCCAAACCCCAAATAGATCCCTTTTACCCTGTAGAAGCTGTAAAATCCTGTGAGCAGGGCAGCTGCCTAGCAGCCTGCGCAGCTGCCTGCCAGCACGAGAGCGCGTAAGGCCCTCATCCGGATAGTGGCGGCTAGGTGGCAGGGGAGGGTGTGAAGAAGCAGCAGAGTGGCGCAGCGGGAGCGCGCTGGGCCCATAACCCAGAGGTCGATGGATCGAAACCATCCTCTGCTACGCGTGGGCTTGTTTCTTTTCCCTCTGGGCCTTCAAGCGAGCCGGTGACCAGCAGAGCACCAAGAGCCTAGGCCATGAGGCAAGAGGTGGCTGAGGCGAAGCGGCCTGCCAGGGAGCTCCCCGGCACCTCTGGCTGCCTGGGCTGAAGGCAAGAGGCAGGCCTAGGCGTGGTGAGGGCCTCCTGTCCTGGAATGAGGCTGCAGTGCTTCCTGGTCCCCTTTTCCCACCACCCCGGCAGGCGGCTGCTGCGGGAGAACACGAGGGAGGCTCTGGGGGCGCTCGGCAGCGCTGTGTGTGTGGCTGTCAGGGGAAAGAGCCGAGGCTCCGGACTCGACCTGCCATTGACTCGCGTGGCTCTGCGCGGCCGTCAGCCAGGGCGGGCCAGGCTGCGGACGTGACTCAGGCTTGGGCCGCATGGCCGTGCTTTCCTGACGAGGCATGAGGCAGGCCAAGAGCTTTGCACAGCATACAGGGAAGTGGGAGGGAGGCGTCTTTGAGCCGGCGTGTCTCCTCCGCTTCTCCCTTGCCGCTTGGGCGGAGGTGGGAAGGGAGCGAAATGTTCCCGGCTGAAAGTTTTTGTGCTCGGCCTTGAGGATTAAGCCTGAGCCTCCGGCACGGCTGCTGGCAGATGGGTTTCTGAATGGCATCCAGCCTGCTCTTTGGACCACCAGCTGAAAGCACTGAGGCCAAGAGGCAGCAAAATGGGACCTTTGAGGCTCCCCCACAGGCCTCGGGGAAGCAAGGAAGCAGCACAGGCTTAGCGTCGTCCCTGGGTGGGCTCGAACCACCATCCTTTCGGTTAACAGCCGAACGCGCTGACCCATTGCGCCACAGAGGGGCAAGGCTGTATTGAGCACAAAAGCCGGGCATCAGCTCAGGGTACGGTATAGCACATGCATGCAGTGGATAGCCAAGCAACAGCAAGGAACTGGACTGGTATGGAGCGAAAGTTCTGTGGGAAGGAACCGAAAGGAGCAACGGGGCTGTGGTACAGCGCTTGCATACACTTTCTTTGGCCTGTTTTGCTGGAAGAGTTAGCAGAGCGAGATTGTTAGTCACAGGTCAGTGGGTGGGTTTATGGAAATACTGGACTCTTGGACGGGAGCGGGGGCGGGGGCACACGACTTCTGTGGCACATGCACCACCTCTGCAACTAACGTTTGCTACCTCACTCCCTAACAACACACCTTTTACCTCAGGACTAAAATACACCGTGAAAGAGATCTAACGGCATAAGCTTAGGGTGAGCAACTGCAGCACTAACAACAATTTGAAGAGATTCAAAACCACCTCTGCCTCTGTCTTTCCACACCAGGGACAACAGAAAGGACATCAGCAGCACCTGCAAGAGACCAACAAACATCCATTTCTACCTCCCTCCACGCGCTGCCGTTAGGAACCCCTACCCCTTAATGGTGAGTACTTTTCAGGCGAGGGTGACGCTCTCAGGCCTCAAATGCCAGGTACAGTTACTCTGTCCTTGATCCAAAATCAACAGGAAAATACACTGGATTACTCCTGCCCCAATAACAAAGAGACTGGGGATCCCGCAGCAGCTGAAATGACCGTTTGGACAAGCACTCCCATCATGCAATCCGGGGTGGGTGTTACCATGCAAATGACATCAGCCCCAAAAGGCCTTGACGACAGATCACCAACAGATGGCAGGGTTGACTTCATACTGACCCTGCTTCAACTAGATTGTGGCAAAGATTCCCAAACACCGAACGTTAAAACTCACCTAACGCGGGTCAATCCATCCTCATCGTCGTAACCGCTCGTTATACTCCACACCCGAACGTAGCCCTCATATGGACAACATACCCTCCTAACTCAGTGGCTGTACGTTAACCTTTTACCCCCAGTCAGGGCTATTGTAGATTATGTATTCCTTACGCCAACCCATTTTAAACCGAACTTTGCACCCCTTGGGTAAGCTGTACGTTGTTCCCTGAGCACCAGAAACTTCTATGCCGAAACTCTGTCCCGTACACTTTTTTTTCTTTGAACTTCATCTTAATAAAATGCTGACTTTTGTTCAAGATCCCGGCTCCTCTTCCTTTGCAAGGCGTGTGCGTTCGCTCCGCGTTTTACTCTGCTAATACGGCGGGGGGCGATTGAGCCAGAGGTGCTTGCCTGCTGCAGACATGGATCCAAGGCTGAACCTCGTCCCCCACAAGCGTAACTGAAAACAGTTTAAGAAGTGCTCCCGTCTCTGGCACTCAGCTACCCAGCTCCCAATGGGGTCCAAACCCCAAATAGATCCTTTTTACCCTGTAGAAGCTGTAAAATCCTGAGACCAGGGCAGCTGCCTAGCAGCCTGCGCATCTGCCTGCCAGAGCGAGGGCGTGTAAGGCACTAATCCGGATAGTGGCAGCTAGGTGGCAGGGGGAGAGTGTGCAGAAGCAGCAGAGTGGCGCAGCGGGAGCGTGCTGGGCCCATAACCCAGAGGTCGATGGATCGAAACCATCCTCTGCTACGTGTGCGCTTGTTTCTTTTCCCTCTGGGCCTTCAAACGAGCGGGTGACTAGCAGAGCCCCAAGAGCCTAGGCCATGAGGCAAGAGGTGGCTGAGGCAAAGTGGCGGCCTGCCAGGGAGCTCCCTGGCATCTCTGGCTGCCTGGGCTGAAGGCAAGAGGCAGGCCTGGGCGTGGCCAGGGCCTCCTGTCCCGGAATGAGGCTGCAGTGCTTCCTGGTCCCCTTTTCCCACCCACACCGGCAGGCGGCTGCTGCGGGAGAACACGAGGGAGGCTCTGGGGGCGCTAGGCAGCGCTGTGTGTGTGGCTGTCAGGGGAAAGAGCCGAGGCTCCGGACTCGACCTGCCATTGACTCGCGTGGCTCTGCGCGGCCGTCAGCCAGGGCGGGCCAGGCTGCGGACGTGACTCAGGCTTGGGCCGCATGGCCGTGCTTTCCTGACGAGGCATGAGGCAGGCCAAGAGCTTTGCACAGCATACAGGGAAGTGGGAGGGAGGCGTCTTTGAGCCGGCGTGTCTCCTCCGCTTCTCCCTTGCCGCTTGGGCGGAGGTGGGAAGGGAGCGAAATGTTCCCGGCTGAAAGTTTTTGTGCTCGGCCTTGAGGATTAAGCCTGAGCCTCCGGCACGGCTGCTGGCAGATGGGTTTCTGAATGGCATCCAGCCCGCTCTTTGGACCACCAGCTGAAAGCACTGAGGCCAAGAGGCAGCAAAATGGGACCTTTGAGGCTCCCCCACAGGCCTCGGGGAAGCAAGGAAGCAGCACAGGCTTAGCGTCGTCCCTGGGTGGGCTCGAACCACCATCCTTTCGGTTAACAGCCGAACGCGCTGACCCATTGCGCCACAGAGGGGCAAGGCTGTATTGAGCACAAAAGCCGGGCATCAGCTCAGGGTACGGTATAGCACATGCATGCAGTGGATAGCCAAGCAACAGCAAGGAACTGGACTGGTATGGAGCGAAAGTTCTGTGGGAAGGAACCGAAAGGAGCAACGGGGCTGTGGTACAGCGCTTGCATACACTTTCTTTGGCCTGTTTTGCTGGAAGAGTTAGCAGAGCGAGATTGTTAGTCACAGGTCAGTGGGTGGGTTTATGGAAATACTGGACTCTTGGACAGGAGCGGGGGCGGGGGCACACGACTTCTGTGGCACATGCACCACCTCTGCAACTAACGTTTGCTACCTCACTCCCTAACAACACACCTTTTACCTCAGGACTAAAATACACCGTGAAAGAGATCTAACGGCATAAGCTTAGGGTGAGCAACTGCAGCACTAACAACAATTTGAAGAGATTCAAAACCACCTCTGCCTCTGTTTTTCCACACCAGGGACAGCAGAAAGGACATCAGCAGCACCTGCAAGACACCAACAAACATCCATTTCTACCTCCCTCCACGAGCGGCCGTTAGGAACCCATACCCCTAAATAGTGAGTACTTTTCAGGAGAGGGTGACGCTCTCAGGCCTCTAATGCCAGGTACAGTTACTCTGTCCTTGATCCAAAATCAACAGGAAAATACACTGGATTACTCCTGCCCCAATAACAAAGAGACTGGGGATATCGCAGCAGCTGAAATGACCGTTTGGACAAGCACTCCCATCATGCAATCCGGGGTGGGTGTAACCATGCAAATGACATCAGCCCCAAAGGCCTTGACAACACATCACCAACAGATGGCAGGGCAGACTTCATACTGACCCTGCTTCAACTAGATTGTGGCAAAGATTCCAAAACACCGAACGTTAAAACTCACCAAACGCGGGTCAATCCATCCTCATTGTCGTAACCGCTCGTTATATTCCACACCCGAACGTAGCCCTCATATGGACAACATACCCTCCTAACTCAGTATCTGTACGTTAACCTTTTAGCCCCCAGTCAGGGCTATTGTAGATTATGTATTCCTTATGCCACCCGATCTTAAACTGAATTTTGCATCCCTTGGGTAAGCTGTACGTTGTTCCTGAGCACCAGAAACTTCTATGCCGAAACTCTGTACTGTACACTTTTTTTCTTTGAACGTCATCTTAATAAAAGTTGACTTTTGTTCGAGATCCCGGCTCCTGTTCCTTTGCAAGGCGTGTGCGTTTGCTCCGGGTTTTAGTCTGCTAATACAGCGGGGGGGTGGGGCGATTGAGCCAGACGCGCTTGCCTGCTGCAGACACGGATCCAAGGCTGAACCTCGTCCCCCACAAGCTTGAAAGCTTAACTGAAAACTGTTTAAGAAGTGCTCCCATCTCCGGCACTCAGCTACCCAGCTCCAATGGGGTCCAAACCCCAAATAGATCCCTTTTACCCTGTAGAAGCTGTAAAATCCTGTGAGCAGGGCAGCTGCCTAGCAGCCTGCGCATCTGCCTGCCAGCACGAGAGCGCGTAAGGCACTAATCCGGATAGTGGCGGCTAGGTGGCAGGGGAGGTGTGAAGAAGCAGCAGAGTGGCGCAGCGGGAGCGCGCTGGGCCCATAACCCAGAGGTCGATGGATCGAAACCATCCTCTGCTACGCGTGGGCTTGTTTCTTTTCCCTCTGGGCCTTCAAGCGAGCCGGTGACCAGCAGAGCACCAAGAGCCTAGGCCATGAGGCAAGAGGTGGCTGAGGCGAAGCGGCGGCCTGCCAGAGAGCTCCCCGGCACCTCTGGCTGCCTGGGCTGAAGGCAAGAGGCAGGCCTAGGCGTGGGGAGGGCCTCCTGTCCTGGAAGGAGGCTGCAGTGCTTCCTGGTCCCCTTTTCCCACCACCCGGCAGGCGGCTGCTGCGGGAGAACACGAGGAGGCTCTGGGGCGCTCGGCAGCGCTGTGTGTGTGGCTGTCAGGGAAAGAGCCGAGGCTCCGGACTCGACCTGCCATTGACTCGCGTGGCTCTGCGCGGCCGTCAGCCAGGGCGGGCCAGGCTGCGGACGTGACTCAGGCTTGGGCCGCATGGCCGTGCTTTCCTGACGAGGCATGAGGCAGGCCAAGAGCTTTGCACAGCATACAGGGAAGTGGGAGGGAGGCGTCTTTGAGCCGGCGTGTCTCCTCCGCTTCTCCCTTGCCGCTTGGGCGGAGGTGGGAAGGGAGCGAAATGTTCCCGGCTGAAAGTTTTTGTGCTCGGCCTTGAGGATTAAGCCTGAGCCTCCGGCACGGCTGCTGGCAGATGGGTTTCTGAATGGCATCCAGCCCGCTCTTTGGACCACCAGCTGAAAGCACTGAGGCCAAGAGGCAGCAAAATGGGACCTTTGAGGCTCCCCCACAGGCCTCGGGGAAGCAAGGAAGCAGCACAGGCTTAGCGTCGTCCCTGGGTGGGCTCGAACCACCATCCTTTCGGTTAACAGCCGAACGCGCTGACCCATTGCGCCACAGAGGGGCAAGGCTGTATTGAGCACAAAAGCCGGGCATCAGCTCAGGGTACGGTATAGCACATGCATGCAGTGGATAGCCAAGCAACAGCAAGGAACTGGACTGGTATGGAGCGAAAGTTCTGTGGGAAGGAACCGAAAGGAGCAACGGGGCTGTGGTACAGCGCTTGCATACACTTTCTTTGGCCTGTTTTGCTGGAAGAGTTAGCAGAGCGAGATTGTTAGTCACAGGTCAGTGGGTGGGTTTATGGAAATACTGGACTCTTGGACGGGAGCTGGGGCGGGGGCAAACGACTTCTGTGGCACATGCACCACCTCTGCAACTAACGTTTGCTACCTCACTCCCTAACAACACACCTTTTACCTCAGGACTAAAATACACCGTGAAAGAGATCTAACGGCATAAGCTTAGGGTGAGCAACTGCAGCACTAACAACAATTTGAAGAGATTCAAAACCACCTCTGCCTCTGTTTTCCACACCAGGGACAGCAGAAAGGACATCAGCAGCACCTGCAAGACACCAACAAACATCCATTTCTACCTCCCTCCACGGCCGTTAGGAACCCATACCCCTAAATAGTGAGTACTTTTCAGGAGAGGGTGACGCTCTCAGGCCTCTAATGCCAGGTACAGTTACTCTGTCCTTGATCCAAAATCAACAGGAAAATACACTGGATTACTCCTGCCCCAATAACAAAGAGACTGGGGATATCGCAGCAGCTGAAATGACCGTTTGGACAAGCACTCCCATCATGCAATCCGGGGTGGGTGTAACCATGCAAATGACATCAGCCCCAAAAGGCCTTGACAACACATCACCAACAGATGGCAGGGCAGACTTCATACTGACCCTGCTTCAACTAGATTGTGGCAAAGATTCCAAAACACCGAACGTTAAAACTCACCAAACGCGGGTCAATCCATCCTCATTGTCGTAACGCTCGTTATATTCCACACCCGAACGTAGCCCTCATATGGACAACATACCCTCCTAACTCAGTATCTGTACGTTAACCTTTTAGCCCCCAGTCAGGGCTATTGTAGATTATGTATTCCTTATGCCACCCGATCTTAAACTGAATTTTGCATCCCTTGGGTAAGCTGTACGTTGTTCCCTGAGCACCAGAAACTTCTATGCGAAACTCTGTACTGTACACTTTTTTTCTTTGAACGTCATCTTAATAAAAAGTTGACTTTTGTTCGAGATCCGGCTCCTGTTCCTTTGCAAGGCGTGTGCGTTTGCTCCGGGTTTTAGTCTGCTAATACAGCGGGGGGGTGGGGCGATTGAGCCAGACGCGCTTGCCTGCTGCAGACACGGATCCAAGGCTGAACCTCGTCCCCCACAAGCTTGAAAGCTTAACTGAAAACTGTTTAAGAAGTGCTCCCATCTCCGGCACTCAGCTACCCAGCTCCAATGGGGTCCAAACCCCAAATAGATCCCTTTTACCCTGTAGAAGCTGTAAAATCCTGTGAGCAGGGCAGCTGCCTAGCAGCCTGCGCATCTGCCTGCCAGCACGAGAGCGCGTAAGGCACTAATCCGGATAGTGGCGGCTAGGTGGCAGGGGGAGGGTGTGAAGAAGCAGCAGAGTGGCGCAGCGGGAGCGCGCTGGGCCCATAACCCAGAGGTCGATGGATCGAAACCATCCTCTGCTACGCGTGGGCTTGTTTCTTTTCCTCTGGGCCTTCCAGCGAGCCGGTGACCAGCAGAGCACCAAGAGCCTAGGCCATGAGGCAAGAGGTGGCTGAGGCGAAGCGGCCTGCCAGGGAGCTCCCCGGCACCTCTGGCTGCCTGGGCTGAAGGCAAGAGGCAGGCCTAGGCGTGGTGAGGGCCTCCTGTCCTGGAATGAGGCTGCAGTGCTTCCTGGTCCCCTTTTCCCACCACCCCGGCAGGCGGCTGCTGCGGGAGAACACGAGGGAGGCTCTGGGGGCGCTCGGCAGCGCTGTGTGTGTGGCTGTCAGGGGAAAGAGCCGAGGCTCCGGACTCGACCTGCCATTGACTCGCGTGGTTTCTGCGCGCCGCCGTCAGCCAGGGCGGGCCAGGCTGCGGACGTGACTCAGGCTTGGGCCGCATGGCCGTGCTTTCCTGACGAGGCATGAGGCAGGCCAAGAGCTTTGCACAGCATACAGGGAAGTGGGAGGGAGGCGTCTTTGAGCCGGCGTGTCTCCTCCGCTTCTCCCTTGCCGCTTGGGCGGAGGCGGGAAGGGAGCGAAATGTTCCCGGCTGAAAGTTTTTGTGCTCGGCTTTGAGGATTAAGCCTGAGCCTCCGGCACGGCTGCTGCCAGATGGGTTTCTGAATGGCATCCAGCCTGCTCTTTGGACCACCAGCTGAAAGCACTGAGGCCAAGAGGCAGCAAAATGGGACCTTTGAGGCTCCCCCCACAGGCCTCGGGGAAGCAAGGAAGTAGCACAGGCTTAGCGTCGTCCCTGGGTGGGCTTGAACCACCATCCTTTCGGTTAACAGCCGAACGCGCTGACCCATTGCGCCACAGAGACATGAAGGGGCAAGGCTGTATTGAGCACAAAAGCCCGGAATCAGCTCAGGGTACGGTATAGCACATGCATGCAGTGGTTAGCCAAGCAACAGCAAGGAACTGGACTGCTATGGAAGGAAAGTTCTGTGGGAAGGAACCGAAAAGAGCACCGGGGCTGTGGTACAGCGCCGCATACACTTTCTTTGGCCTGTTTGGCTGTAAAAGTTAGCAGAGCGAGATTGTTAGTCACAGGTCAGTGGGTGTGTTTATGCAAATCCTGGACTCTTGGACGGGGGCAGGGGGGGCACATGACTTCTGTGGCACATGCACCACCTCTGCAACTAACGTTTGCTACCTCACTCCCTAACAACACACCTTTTACCTCTCAGGGCCAAAATACACCCTGAAAGAAATCTAACGGCATAAGCTTAGGGTGAGCAACTGCAGCACTAACAACAATTTGAAGAGATTCAAAACCGCCTCTGCCTCTGTCTTTCCACACCAGGGACAGCAGAAAGGACATCAGCAGCACCTGCAAGAGACCAACAAACATCCATTTCTACCTCCCTCCACGCGCTGCCGTTAGGAACCCCTACCCTTAATGGTGAGTACTTTTCAGGCGAGGGTGACGCTCTCAGGCCTCAAATGCCAGGTACAGTTACTCTGTCCTTGATCCAAAATCAACAGGAAAATACACTGGATTACTCCTGCCCCAATAACAAAGAGACTGGGGATCCCGCAGCAGCTGAAATGACCGTTTGGACAAGCACTCCCATCATGCAATCCGGGGTGGGTGTTACCATGCAAATGACATCAGCCCCAAAAGGCCTTGACGACAGATCACCAACAGATGGCAGGGTTGACTTCATACTGACCCTGCTTCAACTAGATTGTGGCAAAGATTCCCAAACACCGAACGTTAAAACTCACCTAACGCGGGTCAATCCATCCTCATCGTCGTAACCGCTCGTTATACTCCACACCCGAACGTAGCCCTCATATGGACAACATACCCTCCTAACTCAGTGGCTGTACGTTAACCTTTTACCCCCAGTCAGGGCTATTGTAGATTATGTATTCCTTACGCCAACCCATTTTAAACCGAACTTTGCACCCCTTGGGTAAGCTGTACGTTGTTCCCTGAGCACCAGAAACTTCTATGCCGAAACTCTGTCCCGTACACTTTTTTTTCTTTGAACTTCATCTTAATAAAATGCTGACTTTTGTTCAAGATCCCGGCTCCTCTTCCTTTGCAAGGCGTGTGCGTTCGCTCCGCGTTTTACTCTGCTAATACGGCGGGGGGCGATTGAGCCAGAGGTGCTTGCCTGCTGCAGACATGGATCCAAGGCTGAACCTCGTCCCCCACAAGCGTAACTGAAAACAGTTTAAGAAGTGCTCCCGTCTCTGGCACTCAGCTACCCAGCTCCCAATGGGGTCCAAACCCCAAATAGATCCTTTTTACCCTGTAGAAGCTGTAAAATCCTGAGACCAGGGCAGCTGCCTAGCAGCCTGCGCATCTGCCTGCCAGAGCGAGGGCGTGTAAGGCACTAATCCGGATAGTGGCAGCTAGGTGGCAGGGGGAGAGTGTGCAGAAGCAGCAGAGTGGCGCAGCGGGAGCGTGCTGGGCCCATAACCCAGAGGTCGATGGATCGAAACCATCCTCTGCTACGTGTGCGCTTGTTTCTTTTCCCTCTGGGCCTTCAAACGAGCGGGTGACTAGCAGAGCCCCAAGAGCCTAGGCCATGAGGCAAGAGGTGGCTGAGGCAAAGTGGCGGCCTGCCAGGGAGCTCCCTGGCATCTCTGGCTGCCTGGGCTGAAGGCAAGAGGCAGGCCTGGGCGTGGCCAGGGCCTCCTGTCCCGGAATGAGGCTGCAGTGCTTCCTGGTCCCCTTTTCCCACCCACACCGGCAGGCGGCTGCTGCGGGAGAACACGAGGGAGGCTCTGGGGGCGCTAGGCAGCGCTGTGTGTGTGGCTGTCAGGGGACAGAGCCGAGGCTCCGGACTCGACCTGCCATTGACTCGCGTGGTTTCGCGGCCGTCAGCCAGGGCGGGCCAGGCTGCGGACGTGACTCAGGCTTGGGCCGCATGGCCGTGCTTTCCTGACGAGGCATGAGGCAGGCCAAGAGCTTTGCACAGCATACAGGGAAGTGGGAGGGAGGCGTCTTTGAGCCGGCGTGTCTCCTCCGCTTCTCCCTTGCCGCTTGGGCGGAGGTGGGAAGGGAGCGAAATGTTCCCGGCTGAAAGTTTTTGTGCTCGGCCTTGAGGATTAAGCCTGAGCCTCCGGCACGGCTGCTGGCAGATGGGTTTCTGAATGGCATCCAGCCCGCTCTTTGGACCACCAGCTGAAAGCACTGAGGCCAAGAGGCAGCAAATGGGACCTTTGAGGCTCCCCACAGGCCTCGGGGAAGCAAGGAAGCAGCACAGGCTTAGCGTCGTCCCTGGGTGGGCTCGAACCACCATCCTTTCGGTTAACAGCCGAACGCAGCTGACCCATTGCGCCACAGAGAGGGGCAAGGCTGTATTGAGCACAAAAGCCGGGCATCAGCTCAGGGTACGGTATAGCACATGCATGCAGTGGATAGCCAAGCAACAGCAAGGAACTGGACTGGTATGGAGCGAAAGTTCTGTGGGAAGGACCCGAAAGGAGCAACGGGCTGTGGTACAGCGCTTGCATACACTTTCTTTGGCCTGTTTTGCTGGAAGAGTTAGCAGAGCGAGATTGTTAGTCACAGGTCAGTGGGTGGGTTTATGGAAATACTGGACTCTTGGACGGGAGCGGGGGCGGGGGCACACGACTTCTGTGGCACATGCACCACCTCTGCAACTAACGTTTGCTACCTCACTCCCTAACAACACACCTTTTACCTCAGGACTAAAATACACCGTGAAAGAGATCTAACGGCATAAGCTTAGGGTGAGCAACTGCAGCACTAACAACAATTTGAAGAGATTCAAAACCACCTCTGCCTCTGTTTTTCCACACCAGGGACAGCAGAAAGGACATCAGCAGCACCTGCAAGACACCAACAAACATCCATTTCTACCTCCCTCCACGAGCGGCCGTTAGGAACCCATACCCCTAAATAGTGAGTACTTTTCAGGAGAGGGTGACGCTCTCAGGCCTCTAATGCCAGGTACAGTTACTCTGTCCTTGATCCAAAATCAACAGGAAAATACACTGGATTACTCCTGCCCCAATAACAAAGAGACTGGGGATATCGCAGCAGCTGAAATGACCGTTTGGACAAGCACTCCCATCATGCAATCCGGGGTGGGTGTAACCATGCAAATGACATCAGCCCCAAAAGGCCTTGACAACACATCACCAACAGATGGCAGGGCAGACTTCATACTGACCCTGCTTCAACTAGATTGTGGCAAAGATTCCAAAACACCGAACGTTAAAACTCACCAAACGCGGGTCAATCCATCCTCATTGTCGTAACATTCGTTATATTCCACACCCGAACGTAGCCCTCATATGGACAACATACCCTCCTAACTCAGTATCTGTACGTTAACCTTTTAGCCCCCAGTCAGGGCTATTGTAGATTATGTATTCCTTATGCCACCCGATCTTAAACTGAATTTTGCATCCCTTGGGTAAGCTGTACGTTGTTCCCTGAGCACCAGAAACTTCTATGCCGAAACTCTGTACTGTACACTTTTTTTTTCTTTGAACGTCATCTTAATAAAAAGTTGACTTTTGTTCGAGATCCCGGCTCCTGTTCCTTTGCAAGGCGTGTGCGTTTGCTCCGGGTTTTAGTCTGCTAATACAGCGGGGGGGTGGGGCGATTGAGCCAGACGCGCTTGCCTGCTGCAGACACGGATCCAAGGCTGAACCTCGTCCCCCACAAGCTTGAAAGCTTAACTGAAAACTGTTTAAGAAGTGCTCCCATCTCCGGCACTCAGCTACCCAGCTCCAATGGGGTCCAAACCCCAAATAGATCCCTTTTACCCTGTAGAAGCTGTAAAATCCTGTGAGCAGGGCAGCTGCCTAGCAGCCTGCGCATCTGCCTGCCAGCACGAGAGCGCGTAAGGCACTAATCCGGATAGTGGCGGCTAGGTGGCAGGGGGAGGGTGTGAAGAAGCAGCAGAGTGGCGCAGCGGGAGCGCGCTGGGCCCATAACCCAGAGGTCGATGGATCGAAACCATCCTCTGCTACGCGTGGGCTTGTTTCTTTTCCCTCTGGGCCTTCAAGCGAGCCGGTGACCAGCAGAGCACCAAGAGCCTAGGCCATGAGGCAAGAGGTGGCTGAGGCGAAGCGGCCTGCCAGGGAGCTCCCCGGCACCTCTGGCTGCCTGGGCTGAAGGCAAGAGGCAGGCCTAGGCGTGGTGAGGGCCTCCTGTCCTGGAATGAGGCTGCAGTGCTTCCTGGTCCCCTTTTCCCACCACCCCGGCAGGCGGCTGCTGCGGGAGAACACGAGGGAGGCTCTGGGGGCGCTCGGCAGCGCTGTGTGTGTGGCTGTCAGGGGAAAGAGCCGAGGCTCCGGACTCGACCTGCCATTGACTCGCGTGGCTCTGCGCGGCCGTCAGCCAGGGCGGGCCAGGCTGCGGACGTGACTCAGGCTTGGGCGCATGGCCGTGCTTTCCTGACGAGGCATGAGGCAGGCCAAGAGCTTTGCACAGCATACAGGGAAGTGGGAGGGAGGCGTCTTTGAGCCGGCGTGTCTCCTCCGCTTCTCCCTTGCCGCTTGGGCGGAGGTGGGAAGGGAGCGAAATGTTCCCGGCTGAAAGTTTTTGTGCTCGGCCTTGAGGATTAAGCCTGAGCCTCCGGCACGGCTGCTGGCAGATGGGTTTCTGAATGGCATCCAGCCTGCTCTTTGGACCACCAGCTGAAAGCACTGAGGCCAAGAGGCAGCAAAATGGGACCTTTGAGGCTCCCCCACAGGCCTCGGGGAAGCAAGGAAGCAGCACAGGCTTAGCGTCGTCCCTGGGTGGGCTCGAACCACCATCCTTTCGGTTAACAGCCGAACGCGCTGACCCATTGCGCCACAGAGGGGCAAGGCTGTATTGAGCACAAAAGCCGGGCATCAGCTCAGGGTACGGTATAGCACATGCATGCAGTGGATAGCCAAGCAACAGCAAGGAACTGGACTGGTATGGAGCGAAAGTTCTGTGGGAAGGAACCGAAAGGAGCAACGGGGCTGTGGTACAGCGCTTGCATACACTTTCTTTGGCCTGTTTTGCTGGAAGAGTTAGCAGAGCGAGATTGTTAGTCACAGGTCAGTGGGTGGGTTTATGGAAATACTGGACTCTTGGACGGGAGCGGGGGCGGGGGCACACGACTTCTGTGGCACATGCACCACCTCTGCAACTAACGTTTGCTACCTCACTCCCTAACAACACACCTTTTACCTCAGGACTAAAATACACCGTGAAAGAGATCTAACGGCATAAGCTTAGGGTGAGCAACTGCAGCACTAACAACAATTTGAAGAGATTCAAAACCACCTCTGCCTCTGTTTTTCCACACCAGGGACAGCAGAAAGGACATCAGCAGCACCTGCAAGACACCAACAAACATCCATTTCTACCTCCCTCCACGAGTGGCCGTTAGGAACCCATACCCCTAAATGGTGAGTACTTTTCAGGAGAGGGTGACGCTCTCAGGCCTCTAATGCCAGGTACAGTTACTCTGTCCTTGATCCAAAATCAACAGGAAAATACACTGGATTACTCCTGCCCCAATAACAAAGAGACTGGGGATATCGCAGCAGCTGAAATGACCGTTTGGACAAGCACTCCCATCATGCAATCCGGGGTGGGTGTAACCATGCAAATGACATCAGCTCCAAAAGGCCTTGACAACACATCACCAACAGATGGCAGGGCAGACTTCATACTGACCCTGCTTCAACTAGATTGTGGCAAAGATTCCAAAACACCGAACGTTAAAACTCACCAAACGCGGGTCAATCCATCCTCATCGTCGTAACCGCTCGTTATATTCCACACCCGAACGTAGCCCTCATATGGACAACATACCCTCCTAACTCAGTATCTGTACGTTAACCTTTTAGCCCCCAGTCAGGGCTATTGTAGATTATGTATTCCTTATGCCACCCGATCTTAAACTGAATTTTGCATCCCTTGGGTAAGCTGTACGTTGTTCCCTGAGCACCAGAAACTTCTATGCCGAAACTCTGTACTGTACACTTTTTTTTTCTTTGAACGTCATCTTAATAAAAAGTTGACTTTTGTTCTAGATCAAGGCTCATGAACCTATGCAAGGCGTGTGCGATTGTTCCGGGTTTTAGTCTGCTAATACAGCGGGGGGGCGATTGAGCCAGAGACGCTTGCTTGCTGCAGACACGGATCCAAGGCTGAACCTCGTCCCCCACAAGCTTGAAAGCTTAACTGAAAACTGTTTAAGAAGTGCTCCCATCTCCGGCACTCAGCTACCCAGCTCCAATGGGGTCCAAACCCCAAATAGATCCCTTTTACCCTGTAGAAGCTGTAAAATCCTGTGACCAGGGCAGCTGCCTAGCAGCCTGCGCATCTGCCTGCCAGCACGAGAGCGCGTAAGGCACTAATCCGGATAGTGGCGGCTAGGTGGCAGGGGGAGGGTGTGAAGAAGCAGCAGAGTGGCGCAGCGGGAGCGCGCTGGGCCCATAACCCAGAGGTCGATGGATCGAAACCATCCTCTGCTACGCGTGGGCTTGTTTCTTTTCCCTCTGGGCCTTCAAGCGAGCCGGTGACCAGCAGAGCACCAAGAGCCTAGGCCATGAGGCAAGAGGTGGCTGAGGCGAAGCGGCCTGCCAGGGAGCTCCCCGGCACCTCTGGCTGCCTGGGCTGAAGGCAAGAGGCAGGCCTAGGCATGGTGAGGGCCTCCTGTCCTGGAATGAGGCTGCAGTGCTTCCTGGTCCCCTTTTCCCACCACCCCGGCAGGCGGCTGCTGCGGGAGAACACGAGGGAGGCTCTGGGGGCGCTCGGCAGCGCTGTGTGTGTGGCTGTCAGGGGAAAGAGCCGAGGCTCCGGACTCGACCTGCCATTGACTCGCGTGGCTCTGCGCGGCCGTCAGCCAGGGCGGGCCAGGCTGCGGACGTGACTCAGGCTTGGGCCGCATGGCCGTGCTTTCCTGACGAGGCATGAGGCAGGCCAAGAGCTGCACAGCATACAGGGAAGTGGGAGGAGGCGTCTTTGAGCCGGCGTGTCTCCTCCGCTTCTCCCTTGCCGCTTGGGCGGAGGCGGGAAGGAGCGAAATGTTCCCGGCTGAAAGTTTTTGTGCTCGGCTTTGAGGATTAAGCCTGAGCCTCCGGCACGGCTGCTGCCAGATGGGTTTCTGAATGGCATCCAGCCTGCTCTTTGGACCACCAGCTGAAAGCACTGAGGCCAAGAGGCAGCAAAATGGGACCTTTGAGGCTCCCCCCACAGGCCTCAGGGAAGCAAGGAAGTAGCACAGGCTTAGCGTCGTCCCTGGGTGGGCTTGAACCACCATCCTTTCGGTTAACAGCCGAACGCGCTGACCCATTGCGCCACAGAGACATGAAGGGGCAAGGCTGTATTGAGCACAAAAGCCCGGAATCAGCTCAGGGTACGGTATAGCACATGCATGCAGTGGTTAGCCAAGCAACAGCAAGGAACTGGACTGCTATGGAAGGAAAGTTCTGTGGGAAGGAACCGAAAAGAGCACCGGGGCTGTGGTACAGCGCTCGCATACACTTTCTTTGGCCTGTTTTGCTGGAAAAGTTAGCAGAGCGAGATTGTTAGTCACAGGTCAGTGGGTGTGTTTATGCAAATCCTGGACTCTTGGACGGGGGCAGGGGGGGCACATGACTTCTGTGGCACATGCACCACCTCTGCAACTAACGTTTGCTACCTCACTCCCTAACAACACACCTTTTACCTCTCAGGGCCAAAATACACCCTGAAAGAAATCTAACGGCATAAGCTTAGGGTGAGCAACTGCAGCACTAACAACAATTTGAAGAGATTCAAAACCGCCTCTGCCTCTGTCTTTCCACACCAGGGACAGCAGAAAGGACATCAGCAGCACCTGCAAGAGACCAACAAACATCCATTTCTACCTCCCTCCACGCGCTGCCGTTAGGAACCCCTACCCCTTAATGGTGAGTACTTTTCAGGCGAGGGTGACGCTCTCAGGCCTCAAATGCCAGGTACAGTTACTCTGTCCTTGATCCAAAATCAACAGGAAAATACACTGGATTACTCCTGCCCCAATAACAAAGAGACTGGGGATCCCGCAGCAGCTGAAATGACCGTTTGGACAAGCACTCCCATCATGCAATCCGGGGTGGGTGTTACCATGCAAATGACATCAGCCCCAAAAGGCCTTGACGACAGATCACCAACAGATGGCAGGGTTGACTTCATACTGACCCTGCTTCAACTAGATTGTGGCAAAGATTCCCAAACACCGAACGTTAAAACTCACCTAACGCGGGTCAATCCATCCTCATCGTCGTAACCGCTCGTTATACTCCACACCCGAACGTAGCCCTCATATGGACAACATACCCTCCTAACTCAGTGGCTGTACGTTAACCTTTTACCCCCAGTCAGGGCTATTGTAGATTATGTATTCCTTACGCCAACCCATTTTAAACCGCACTTTGCAACCCTTGGGTTAGCTTTTCGTTGTTCCCTGTGCACCATAAAATTATTTTGCGTAACTCTGTCCCGTACACTTTTTTTTTCTTTGAACTTCATCTTAATAAAATGCTGACTTTTGTTCAAGATCCGGCTCCTCTTCCTTTGCAAGGCGTGTGCGTTCGCTCCGCGTTTTACTCTGCTAATACGGCGGGGCGATTGAGCCAGAGGTGCTTGCCTGCTGCAGACATGGATCCAAGGCTGAACCTCGTCCCCACAAGCGTAACTGAAAACAGTTTAAGAAGTGCTCCGTCTCTGGCACTCAGCGACCCAGCTCCCAATGGGGTCCACACCCCAAAGCGCTCCTTTTGACCCTGTAGAAGCTGTAAAATCCTGAGACCAGGGCAGCTGCCTAGCAGCCTGCGCATCTGCCTGCCAGAGCGAGGGCGTGTAAGGCACTAATCCGGATAGTGGCAGCTAGGTGGCAGGGGAGAGTGTGCAGAAGCAGCAGAGTGGCGCAGCGGGAGCGTGCTGGGCCCATAACCCAGAGGTCGATGGATCGAAACCATCCTCTGCTACGTGTGCGCTTGTTTCTTTTCCCTCTGGGCCTTCAAACGAGCGGGTGACTAGCAGAGCCCCAAGAGCCTAGGCCATGAGGCAAGAGGTGGCTGAGGCAAAGTGGCGGCCTGCCAGGGAGCTCCCTGGCATCTCTGGCTGCCTGGGCTGAAGGCAAGAGGCAGGCCTGGGCGTGGCCAGGGCCTCCTGTCCCGGAATGAGGCTGCAGTGCTTCCTGGTCCCCTTTTCCCACCCACACCGGCAGGCGGCTGCTGCGGGAGAACACGAGGGAGGCTCTGGGGGCGCTAGGCAGCGCTGTGTGTGTGGCTGTCAGGGGAAAGAGCCGAGGCTCCCGACTCGACCTGCCATTGACTCGCGTGGCTCTGCGCGCCGTCAGCCGGGGCGGGGCGGGCCAGGCCGCGGACGTGACTCAGGCTTGGGCCGTATGGCCGTGCTTTCCTGATGAGGCATGAGGCAGGCCAAGAGCTTTGCACAGCGTACAGGGAAGTGGGAGGGAGGTGTCTTTGAGCCGGCCTGTCTCCTCCGCTTCTCCCTTGCCGCTTGGGCGGAGGCGGGAAGGGAGCGAAATGTTCCCGGCTGAAAGTTTTTGTGCTCGGCTTTGAGGATTAAGCCTGAGCCTCCGGCACGGCTGCTGCCAGATGGGTTTCTGAATGGCATCCAGCCTGCTCTTTGGACCACCAGCTGAAAGCACTGAGGCCAAGAGGCAGCAAAATGGGACCTTTGAGGCTCCCCCCACAGGCCTCAGGGAAGCAAGGAAGTAGCACAGGCTTAGCGTCGTCCCTGGGTGGGCTTGAACCACCACCCTTTCGGTTAACAGCCGAACGCGCTGACCCATTGCGCCACAGAGACATGGAGGGGCAAGGCTGTATTGAGCACAAAAGCCCGGAATCAGCTCAGGGTACGGTATAGCACATGCATGCAGTGGTTAGCCAAGCAACAGCAAGGAACTGGACTGCTATGGAAGGAAAGTTCTGTGGGAAGGAACCGAAAAGAGCACCGGGGCTGTGGTACAGCGCTCGCATACACTTTCTTTGGCCTGTTTTGCTGGAAAAGTTAGCAGAGCGAGATTGTTAGTCACAGGTCAGTGGGTGGGTTCATGCAAATCCTGGACTCTTGGACGGGGGCAGGGGGGGGAACAACTTCTGTGGCACACGCACCATCTCTGCAACCAACATTTGCTACCTCACTCCATAACACTACCCCCAGAGCAGCCTTTTGCCTCTCAGGGCCAAAATATACCATGAAAGAGATCACATGGCATAAGCTTAGGGCAAGTGATTTTAACACTGCAGCACTAACAACAATTCTAAAAAATTTAAAATTGCCTCTGTCGTTCCACACCTGGAATAGCAAATGTAAGAACAAAACATACATCCATTTCTATCTCCCACAACTTTTTGCCGTTTGGAACCCAGACCCCTTAATGGTGAGTACTTTTCAGGCGAGGGTTAAGCTCTCAGGCCTCAAATGCCAGGTACAGTTACTCTGTCGTTGATGCAAACTAAACAGGAAAATACACTTGATTACCCCTGCTTCCTCTCCCACAATGCTCTGCTCGCACACATGCTCACGTGCCTCTGGCCCTCCAGTCAGGTCCCTCCCGCTGCCTGCCTGCCTGGCCCGGTGCACTCCCCTGGCCAGCCCGGGCTCTTCGGCGCTGAGCGCCTGGCTGCCAGCCCCACCAGGGGCCCTTGCCGAAGTGCCGCCTGGTCCCTGCTGGGGCCTCTGCTGGGCCCGCTGTCCGCGGCAGGCGGGCGGGCGGCTGCATCAGGGGCTGCAGCCCAGCTCAGAAAAGGAGGGGGCCGGACAAAGCTGGAACCTGATTTCAAGAACACTTCAGTGATGCCCGAGAGTCCTAGCCAGGTCCAGTCCCAGGAATGATCAAACCTGAGATTTAAATCAGTTCAATTAAATGCTCTGCCGGTGCCCCTGACTCCCTGCCCGCAGCCCCTGCTATCCCAGCGCTGAGCTACCAGTCAGCGCTCTGCCTGTGCCTCTCACTCCCAGACCACAGCTCTGGCTTGTCGCTGGGGCACTGGGCAATGCGGTGGAAGTGCGCTATACACAGCCAGTCCGGATTCTGCGGGAGTTTCCTTTCTCTGAGCAGGCTGTCTGCAGGGCAAGAAGCTTATGAAGCTTCAACCTTCCTAGGTCTGACCCTTGAGCATTCAGTATCCCTGTCTCACCAGCCGCATCCTGCTGTGCGACTGCACATGGCTAAGCAAAGAGAATAAACCCCAAATCCCCCCTGTGCTTTGGGAGCCAGGTTTGCTGTGGGAATTCTGTAGTTCAGATGACTTCACACCTGGGCATTGTGATTCTCTGGCATTAGGGCATTACTGTGCTGATGGCTGAGTGATTAAGGCGTTGGAGTCAAAATCCAATAGGGTTCCCCTGCGCAGGTTGGAATCTTGCTCACAACGAGGCCTGTGTTTTAGCCAGTCTCTCACCGGGACAATACCTCTGTACAACCCCCTGAGACACTCTCAATTCTCTCCCCACCCCAAGTAAATCCTGTTCTGCTCCTTTCATAGAGATCCCTGGGACACCACCTCACACGGTGTCCCTGAGGGGTCAGGCAAACTCTCAGCACCTGAACCATCTGCTACTCACCTGGTGACCTATAGATCAGCCATAGCCCTGGTTCTGCTCCTCTCTCTAGAGTGCAAAAGGAGCCAAGTCAGCGACTCCATGGGAGCCATTTCCCCACAGGAAGTGCATTGAGTGCCCCTGTGGTGCTGGGGGGCTGGTGCTGCTGCTGCCTGTGGGGCTGGCAGGGGGGCTGATGTCTGCACAGACTCTCAGCTGCCAGGCCGGAGGGGGCACTTGGGACCTTACCAGACTGGCTCAGTGAAGACGGGGGCTTGACAGAGCAATACAGATGCTCTCCAGAGCACGGAGCAGCATCCGCCCATGCAGCCAGGCAATGAGCATTTCTCACAGCCTGGAGCCGAGGGGGAGGCGGCAGCTGCTGTTCCAGCTCCTCGGGGACAGGCCCTGTCAGCCAACAGCCACTTCTTACTCCCCACAGCTAAGGGCGTCGGGTTCCTCCGGTGGGGGTGTGGAGCAGCCGTTCGTTTTCCTGTTCGCACTCCTCTGCGGTGTGAAAATTGGGGAAGGGAGGCAGAAGCTCCACTTCCCTCCCGAAATGACGCCCAGTGGGGGAAGCCAGGACAATAGGCTGGGGCGGCAAGTGGTGGCCAGACTCTTGCTGCCAGGGTCTAGTCTAGCTCTGGGTCCAGCTCAACTTCCTGCCTGTGCCACTGGCCCCCAGTCCCCTTCCACCACCAGGTCAACCCGGGCACTAGGGCAGGAACAGGGTGAGGCAGCAAGTCAAGTCAAGCTGAGCAAGGCAGGCAAAAGCGAGTCTTGTCTTCATGGGCCACTCACAATGACGTCCTTTTTGTGCAACGGCTGCAAAACCTCCCGGAAAGAGAAGCAACAGGCCAAAATGCTCCTACATAGCTGCCAAAGTAGCTCAGTTGGGAGCGTATTGGGCTGAAGATCTAAAGGCTGTTTGTTCAATCCCAGACTTCAGCAGATCCTTTCATCCCTTTTTGTACAATGGTGGTTTGTCTTCTGGGAGCACAGGGGTGCCTGCACTCCAAGGTGAGTCTCTGAGCTTGGGCTCTGCAATAGGAAAAAAAAAAACTGTGTGCTGCTGGCCTCACCTTTTCCAATGAGGGATGGGAGCTGTCTCTCCTACATGAGGTATTGGTGGACCCAATATGGCAGGAAGAGAGTGAGGCAGGGTGGCCCTCAGGAATGGTGCCAGAGATGGTGCTGGGCAGGGATTGGGGATGAAAAGTCCTCTGTGCAGCTGAGCAAGGGCAGTGCCCTGGAAGGGGCATCTGTGAAAATGGCCATTTGGAAGGTGGAAGGGAGTTGGGGCCCAGGAGGAGGCACTTGATGTTCATTGCCTTGGAGCAGCTGGGCTTGGACATGGTGGGTGTTCAGGAAATGCACATTAACAAGTCTAGGTAGCTTGATGGGCAGAGGGTGATTGGTGGAAGGGCCCATCTCTCTGGTCCTCCAGGCCAGTGAAGAATGATGGGGTTGGAGTCTTGTTCTTCACATTCATGGTGCGAGTACAGAAGGTGCTGGAGCTCCAACCAGGGAGGGCATTACTGGTTGGCTTTGTGCTCTGTAGCACTGGTTATGGCTATATTAGTGTGTATGGTCCCCAGTTAAGGCGTGAAAGGAAAGTTCTATGAAGGAACTGGCTCCCTTCCTCTAGACTGTTTGGTGTTGAGCAGGATTTCAATTCCCTGACCCAGGGCAGAGGATATTGGAAGCTGAACATCCAGAGCTTGCAAGATAAAGGAGCAGAGGGGGAGGCCTGGTGGTGTTGGCAGAACGGAAAAGCATCAGAGGGGGATTGGTGGGAGTCGGTGAGGGAGGAGTTGGCGGCTTTGTTGTGGCAGTCGGGCAAACACCACAACATTTAAGAAACCAATGGTGCCAAGTCCTGCAGCGTCGCCTGTGGGATTTCCACAAGAGCATCCAGGCAGGGGAGCCAGTCAGCGTGTGACTGTACGACCGGATCAAGTGACAGTTGCCCGAGTTCCAGGAGATTAGGCTGCAGCTGGCTGATATGAGCGGGAGCACTGAGTGAAGGGAGGGGTGGCCTCCCCTGACATTTTTGTGGCCTGCAGGGAATGGAGACAAAGCAGGGGGATGCAGGGACTCAGGGCAGGACCCAGAGATCTGGTAGAGCAGGACTACAGTCGCTGGAGGAGGAGAGAGAGTCCTGCGAGAGGAAGCCGCTGGTGGGAAGCAATAAGTGCAGAGTGCAAACCAGCCAGCTGAGAGTCACAGGGGTCTAGAAAATGAAACAGCAGCTGGTCCCATGGTGTAATGGGCAGCACTCAGAGCTCTGAATCCTGGAATCTGAGTTCAAATCTCAGTAGGACCTGCTGGAGATATGTTAGCTTGCTGCAAAGCCCTGGAGCTCAATGTGCTTGGCTACCCTCTCTCAGGGTGAACTAGAGTGAATTTTTTCCCTCCTGCTGGGTGACTGATGGCCACTGGAGATAGGTATTTGGTCTGGCTGGTTCAATGGGCTGGCGGCTATAGGTTGGGGTCCTAGAACTTAACAGTCTGGCTAGAGAGTCCTGTGGTTTGACCATATGGTTGTTTCTCACTGCTTCACCTGAAGTCCTCAACTTTGGTCCCTGCAGCTGCCACACTTTTCCTCTTGCCCACATGGCATTTAAAGGAAGGAGTTCCAGGGCCAGGCTTCATAGTCAGGTCTAGGCAGGAGGGAGGAAGAGTCCCACGCTGGAGCCCAGCACACCTCTCCTCCTCTGGGCACCTGCAGCAGAGGCAGCTGGTGCTGACAGCTCCAAGGGAAGGCTTAAAAGCCACAGAGCAACCAAGGGCAGGGCAAGAGGAAGGCAGGAGCATGCCTATGCGCGGCCAGCAGACAGCCACAAAGACACCCGGCCAACCTGCTCCCTGCCATGCCAACCCCCCACTGAAGGCCACTCACAGACCAGCATTCGGTCTGCGGCCAGCATCACAAGGTGGTTGGAAAGCAGGGCCAGCCCCCGAGTGGGGCCTCTGACCGTTCCCACTCAAGGGGCTCCTTTTGGCGGTGGGGCAGGAGATATTTCCCCCAAGAGGCTCTTTCCCAGCTGCTGAGAAGCACAGAAGTACCCGGTGTTTGCTCTTGCGGTGAAAGGGGTTAATACGTTTAGGCGGCCTGGCTAGCTCAGCTGGCAGCACCTCTGGCTCTTACTCTGAAGGTTGAAGTTACAATTCCCTGTTTGGGTGCTTGGGGCTCCTCTTCAACAATACAACACACAATGTGCCTAAGCCCCCACCCAGTAACCTGGGGAAACTAACCCTGGCCACTGGATGCCTCTAAGAGATGATACTTTCCCCACTCACAACCACTGAGTGCAGAAAAGAAACTTTAACAAAAGGAGGAAAATCACCTTGTATTAACTTGGGAAAACACCACAATCAGGATTCATAACACAACACTATGAGCAAAACACCCACCCACAGTGCACTGGGCAGTGGCCTTTGGCCTCGGGCTCTTAAATCAAGACCCCAGAAGCTCTGTGGATGTGCCCCTCCCTTCACTGCACCTCACCCACAGCTGCTGTCCTGGGTCAATGAAAACCCAGAGTTCACCTCTCACCTCCTGGGGGGAAAGCCCCTTTCTCCCTCCGCTGTCTGGCCACATTGCCGGTCACTTGCCGTTCCCCCCTGTCACTGCTCTGCTGGCCACCCTCTCTGCTCTGGGATGTCTTGTGGTCCCACCAGGAGCGGAACAGGCTCCCTAAAAGCAGGGCCGCCCAGAGGATTCAGGGGTCTGGGGCAAAGCGGGAGCGGACATAAAAAGGCGCCACCTGCTGCGACTCTTGTACTCACTGGGCGCGTCCAAGTCATCAGTAGCAGCGGGTCCTTCACTCTCTGCGTCTTCGGCAGCACTGAAGGACCCACCACAGAAGTGCATCCGAAGACCCGGAGTGCTGCCAGGGAAAGGATTCTTGGCCAGGGTTTGTGGGGCCCCTGCGGGGCCCAGGGCCTTGGGCAAATTGCCCCACTTGCCCCCCCAGGAAGGCCCTGCCTAAAAGTAGCGGCCACCAGAGCCCAAACAGTAGCCCCACCCCTTCCACTCGAGGCCACGCCCTTACCCCCCCCCATCTCCCCGAGGCCCCCCACCGGCGCGGCCGCAGCCCCTCCGCCAGCACCCAGGTCTCCGGCCCCTCCCCCCATCATTAGCCCTTACTGTCATTACAAAGTGGTAAGGCAGAGCCCTCCCATTTTTAAAAGTCCTGGAGTGTTGTTCCCCCCTGTTCAAGCACCCCTGGGGCCCTGCACTTCACACAGCTCTCCCTGATTTCAGCTGTTAGTGAGGGAGCCTCCCTGCTAGCGCAGACTGGGCAGTTTGTTGCATGAGAGACACTGTCCCAAAGCAGGACTAATACTTAGAGCTGGTCATCAGTGATTTCAGATCTGTTGGTCTGCAGCAAGACTCTCCATTGAGTCTTAACCAGCTCTGTTATTACACAGGGAAGAACAAAAGGGTCAAATGGGGCCTGGAACCCTTTAGAAGAATCCACCCCACCAAGTACCAACACTTGTCGCTACCTGCTCTCAGCTCCACTGAGAATGTTTTGGGGTCACTCCTTGGCTTTATCAGCCTAGGGGGTCTCAGAAAACACTGATTGACAGTGGCACACTTGGTTAGCATGCAATACTGAGAGGAGCTATGCTGAGATTGTGAGTTCAAACCTCACCTATAGCACTGGTTTTCATTAACAACATGGCATCACCCTCTCATTTGGCCCTGTGGAATGTAGAACTCCAACCCAGGGAACCCTGAGAAGGAAAGGAGTCAATAATGCCCCCTTCCATTATTACCTCCTCTCCAGAGCTCAGGTCAGAATCTACAATCCTTTCTTCCCCCAGCCCCTGTGCCAGGATCCCTCAAGCAGAGCCTAGAGTCCACCATGGCATCTGTGCTATTGAGAAACACTAATTACCACAATCTAGTTGAAACAGGGTCAGTATGAAGTCTACCCTGCCATCTGTTGTCAAGGCCTTTTGGGGCTGATGTCATTTGCATGGTTACACCCACCCCGGATTGCATGATGGGATTGCTTGTCCAAATGGCCATTTCAGTTGCTGCGGCATCCCCAGTCTCTTTCTTATTGCAGCAGGAGTAATCCAGTGTATTTTCCTGTTGATTTTGGATCAAGGACAGAGTAACTGTACCTGGCATTTGAGGCCTGGGAGTGTCACCCTCGCCTCAAAAGTACTCACCGATAAGGGGTATGGGTTCCTAATGGCAAAACATGGTGGGTAGAAATGGATTTTGGGTGTGGGTGTGGGGTCAGTCATAGTTTGGTTGATGTCCTTTCTGGTGTAAAAAGACAGACAGTTTTGAATCTCTTAAAATTGTTGTTGGTGTTGCAGTTCCTCATCATAAGCTTATGCCATTAGATTTTTTTTCACAGTGTATTTTGGTCCTTAGAGGTAAAAGGTTGCTCTGTGTGTGGTGTTACAGAGTGAAATAGCAAATGTTAGTTACAAAGTTGGTGCATGTCCTGCAAAAGTCATGTGCCCCCACCACCGTGGTTCTGGTTGCAGTCAGGGTCTTCTCTTGTTAGAAAGGAGATGAAGCCTCTTCTGGTAAACTAGCATTTCACACTTGGTAATGCTTCTCTCCTGACTGGTGGCGGGGTTTAGTGCCAATGCTTATATATCACCTTACAACATGGGCTACGGCTATTATAGGTGAGAATAATGCATGCAGCAACTCACGAGCTTGTCAAACTCTAAACATGTTTTTATAAAGCTAATGCCTGTTTTAACAACACTAACAAACAGGTGAGCAAGACTAGTTTCCAGCCATGCGTTTGTCACTTTTCAGTAAGGCCTAGGGGCCTTGGCATGAGCTGGCACCTGGTCTGCCAGTGTCAGAAGAGGATCTGCCCTCTCTTATCCCCAGGTGTCTGTACTGGGAGCAGTACTGTTCAACTTATTCATAAATGATCTGGGGAAAGGGCTAAACAGTGAGGTGGCAAAATTTGCAGATGATACAAAATTGCTCAAGAGAGTTAAGTCCCAGGCAGACTGCCAAGAGCCACAAAGAGATCTCACAAAACTGGGTGACGGGACAACCGAATGGCAGATGAACATCGGTGCTCATAAGTGCAAAGTAATGCACATTGGCAAACATAATCCCAACTATCCCTATAAAATGATGGGGTCTAAATTAGCTGTTACCACTCGAGAAAGAGATCTGGGAGTCATTCTGGATAGTTCTCTGAAAAAAATCCACTCAATGTGCAGCGGAGCGTTGGGAATCATTAAGAAAGGAACAGGTAATAAGACAGAAACTATCATATCGCCTCAATATCAGTCCATGGTACGCCCACATCTTGAATACTGCGTGCTGATGCGGTCGCCCCAACCTCAAAAAAGATATATGGGAATGGGAAAGAGTCAGAAACGGAAAACAAAGATGATGAGGGGATATGGACCAGCTTCCGTCTAAGAAGAGATTCATAAGATTGGGACTTTTCATCTTGGAAAAGAGACGACTAAAGGGGGATACGAGGGAGGTCTATAAAACCATGACTGGCGTGGAGCAAGTAAATAAGGAAGAGTTATTTACTCCTGCTCATAACACACGAACTAGGGGTCACCAAATGAAATTAATAGGCAGCAGCCTTATAACAAACAAAAGGAAGTCTTTCTTCACGCACCACACAGTCAACCTGTGGAACTCTTTGCCAGAGGATGTCGCGAAGGCCAAGACTGTAACAGGGATCAAAAAAGCACTAGATAAATTCATGGAGGATAGGTCCATCTATGGCGCGGGTCGGTGCGTGCTGAACAGTTAAGTCAAAACAGCTCCGTCCGTCAGAGGTGTGCAAAGGGGAAAACCCGCTCCTGGGTGATGCGGCCACGCCTACCCTAACCCCCAGCGTAGCTAAGGGCATTCGGGGAGGCGGTGGGTGGGCCTAAAGTGACGGAAAGCCCTCCTCCAGCACGGGGTTGTGACAACCTAGTCTCCGTAGCACAGACAGGGTAGTTACCAAGAGACAGGAACAGACAGCGAAAGCCAAAGCGGCCCCAGGGCAGGGGGCGAGGCTGCCTGTTGGCTTAGGGGACCAGGTGGGACAGGCATTTTGGACAGGCCGTCCTCCCGTCAAAGGCTGAAGAGCCTGAGAAAGAGGGCCGGGCAAGAAACTACAAGCAGGCAAAGAAGCAGAGCAGGCAGGCAGGCAGCTCCCCTTAGAGCCAAAGAAGGCACCAGTCCAAGCCCCCCCAAAAACAGACTAGAAAGTAGACCAGCTGCAAAAGACCAGGGAAAACCAAGAACACAGAGAACCTTATAAGGCCTGAGTAAAGATTCAGAGCTGAGCTTTGCTTACAAGGAGGAATGACAAAGGTGCCCCAAAATACAGGGCCTGTGGAAAAGAGCATTCCCAAAGGTACAGAAAAAAACCCTGCTTTTGTTAGAGTCTGCTTTGCCTAAGCAGCCCATTTTTGGTTTTCTATTGTTCTAACCAATTACTAGGGGAAAGCATGAACGCAGTCCCCCACTACCACAAATTATGCAATTAAGTTCCCCACATTTGGGGAAATCACAGGAGATCAGTACACCCATAGTGCAATGGATAAGCCTCATCCTAGGAAAACCACCTTTGTGATCATGGTATCTCCCCTGCTAGGTAAGTATGAGTTCCTGCTGCCTGGCCGCTGCCCGCCCTCGCTCGCCCCGCACTTATAACACACGGGGCGGACCGACCGCCGGCCTCGCCCACACCGGCCCCCACTGCCGACAGCTGCCCCGACGCGTCCCCCGGAGCCCCTCCCTTCCCCACGCTGAGCTCCTGGTGCCAAAGTCGGGCCCTGCCTGGCAGCCTGCGTCCGCTCCCACAATGCTCTGCTCGCACACAGATCTGCATACCCGCTCCCACGGCTCCACCCCTCCGCTCGGGCCCCTCCCGCTGCCCGCCCGGGCCGCCGCTCTTGCCTGCCCTGTAGTGGTAGCCGGGTCCCGTCCCAGGAAGCCAGGCCATCAGAGAGACGACGTGGCCCACCTGCTGCTGGGGAAAGAGCGCAGCTTGCATTTTGCTTCTCTCTCTCTCGCTCTCTCCCTCTCTCTCTCCCCCCACCGGAAGTTGGTCCAATACAAGAATGACCTCCCCTGCCTTGTCTCATGTCAGTTTCTCCTCAGGGCAGAAGGTTGGGCGTTGTCAGCCACTCTCCAGAAACTGGACGGCCACTCGATCCCTTTTGTTACCTGCCAAGTGAGGCTGAGTGCACTGGCAGGCAGCGCCGTTTGAAGAGGTGGAAGATTGGACAAATGACCGGGGAGGAGTATAAAAATATTGCTCAGGCACGCAGGAGTGAAATCAGGAAGGGCAACTCATGCTTGGAGTTGCAGCTAGCAAGAGATGTGAAGAGTAACAACAAGAAGGGTTTCTTCAGGGATGTTAGCAACAAGAAGAAAGTCAAGGAAAGTGTGGGCCCCTTGCTGAATGAGGGAGGCGACCTAGTGACAGAGGATATGGAAAAAGCTAATGTACTCAATGCTTCCCCCCCTCCCCCTTCCCCGTCTTCATGAACAAAATCAGCTCCCAGACTGCTGCACTGGGCAGCACAGCATGGGGAGGAGGTGACCAGCCCTCTGTGGAGAAAGAAGTGCTTCGGGACTATTTAGAAAGCTGGATGAGCACAAATCCATGGGGCCGGATGTGCTGCATCCGAGGGTGCTAAAGGAGTTGGCAGTGCTGCAGGCTCCTTTGGTCAGTTCCCATGCAACTGTGTTGGGGGAAGGGCAGTGACAGCCTGAATTGTTCCTTATCCCGGCAGAGCCAGAGGACTGAAAGCAGCAACATCAAACCCCTGTGTAGCTCGCAGGAATGGACATAAACACTCCCTGGTATCTGAGGAGATGTTCAGCTTTGGTCAACTACAAGGCTAAAGGGAAAGAAGGTGGCGCCAGGTATAAAGAGTGAAACACGACACATCATAGTTATGCCCATGGCGGCTGCAAAATTTTTTGACGTACTTCTTCTTATCAGCAGTGTATTGTTTTCTCTGGAGCCTAGGCCTTGACCAAGAAATTTGTACTTTGCTAAAATAATCGACTGCCCCTGGTGAAGACAATGGTCTTGACACCCACTGGGGTGTCCCTACACAGGTACAAGTACTAACAACAGTGGCTTCCTTTTAGCCATAGATTTTAATCAGGGCAATAAATTGAAACAAACCCCTGTTAAATCATTTCTCAGCCCAAGTCCTTCACCCACATTCCCTAGAGCATTGGGCCACCATGTGGACGTTTCATTTCTGACCTCAGTTTCACACAGAGACAAAATTTCCTTTGCACAGATCCATGAACAGCAAAACCTCCCTGTGTCTCTGGTCTAAGACAGGGCATTCGATGCCAATGAACCTTTTTCTCCTGCAATGGCGACGGTCAGACAGAGGGGTCATGGCACCTGCATCCCTGTCAGGGAGATATTGGCTCCGCTCTTTCTTTCTTTCTGCTGCTGTTGTTAGTCCATGAAACATCAGGGATAGAATGCAAGACTGAATTCACGCACCAGCCCTCAGTGCCCCAGAGAAATCCTGCCCCCTGCTATTGGAACGATGTGCTGGAGATTTGACTAGGAAAGGGACTGTCTGAATTGTCAGAGTGGGGAATGAACAACAATCTACAGCAATGTCGTTCACACAAACACACTCTCATGCTGCTCCAGCCGGAAAGGAAATGGGCAGGAATTCTCGCTGTTCACCCAAGGACACACTTACACTGATGCGCAGCCGTGAGTGTGCTGGGGAAGCTGGTCTGAGCAAACAATTTGAAGTGACAATTCAGTGAGAACAAAATCATCATGCAGTGAAATGGACACATGTCAAGTAGTTGTGGCCGAGTGGTTAAGGTGATGAACTAGAAATCCATTGGGGTCTCCCTGCGCAGGTTCAAATCCTGCCAGCTGCGCAAGTGCTGAGCTGTTGTTGTTGTTATTGTAGTCTTAGTGCCTGAGCATCCATAGTGCAAACTGGAGATAAATCTAGTTTCACTCTGTCTACACTTAAAATGCTGCTGTGGCACTGCTATAGCACTTTGGAGTAGACAGTGACTGGAGGAATTTTCCCATCCCTGTAACAGCTGCATGGACAGAGCAATTCTTCCTTTTCTTTAGCACTATCTAACCCGGGATTAGGTCACCTTAACTATATGGGTTTATGGGGGGGTCACACACTGGGAGACATCGCTTTGCCAGTTCAGTGCCCAGCGTACACCAGTCCTTAGATCCCTCTGGGTATTTCAATGCAGGCACTGACCTGTGAGAGGAAAACATCAGCTCACAAACACAGAGACTGAATTTCCCACATTTAATCTCGCTGCACTTTCCAGAAAGTCACAAAATTCAATTCATTCTTGCTAGGACAGAGAAAAAATAAGTGATACTAAGTTTTTGGCTTGATTAAATAAAATTAAGTGTTTAATTAATATAGTAAAAATCTGTACTGATTCCTCTAACTAACACCATAGCGTTAAATAGGAACAGAGACAAATCTTGTCAGTGACGACTAATTTCACAAATGATCTTCCCATTATTAATTTCCACATTGCCCCTATTGGAGGTCTGGGCATCTCCAGTGTCATTGCTCTGCGTTCACCTTCCCCTAGAATTGTTCTCGGACATTCGACTTCCTCTGCGGCATGGGGCTCGGGTCACTTGCTGGAGGATTCCCTGCACCTTGAGGTCTTTAAGCCACAATTTGAGGACTTCAATAACTCAGACATAGGTTAGGGGTTTGTTACAGGAGTGGGTGAGTGAGATTCTGTGGCCTGTATTGTGCAGGAGGTCAGACTAGATGATCATAATGGTCCCTTCTGACCTTAAGTCTATGAATCTAGTCCCAAATTTGGAAAACTGTGCAGTTCAGAATGTGAATAGTGACCCCGTCTCCTTCCTGCACCTGCTCTACATTGCTCCACAGCAGCTTCTCTACCTGCAGAGTCACCCCAGCACGGCAGTGCAGCCGCCCAGGGTTCAGCAGGGGCCCCTGGCAAGGACAGTGGGTGCAGCTAACAGCCCAGTGTGCCTGGCCCTGAGGCAGCTGTAAAAAAGCAACACTCCCCCCAGAAGTACAGAGACTGAATTCCCCAACTATAACATCATGACCCCCTGTAGAAAGCCACACGTGTCAGTTGTATTTTCACAGGGAGATGCAAAAATCAAGTGACCAATTTTTAAGTTGAGTAAATAAAGTTGAGGAGATAGTTATTAACCTCACAAAAATATACTAAAGATCCCTCAACATAACACCTGAAGGTGAAATATGAACAGAGACAAACCTTGTCAGCAAAGGCTCATTTTCCAAACAATCCTCAAAATGTTACTAATTCCCACCCCTCCTCCACAGGAGCTCTGTGCAGTGTCACTGTTCTGCAGGCAGCTTCCCATTAAATGCTGTTGGGGGACATTCCCAGACCTGGAAATGTACCAATGACAGAATTTGAAGAGCAAACCTGGCTCCCTGCACCATGCGGGATTTGAGTGTTTTGTCCCTGTCACTTAGTCTTTGTCAATAGTACAGACGCCAGGGGCAGGACTCCAGGCTCTGCTTGAGGGATCCTGGCACAGGGGCTGGGTGGGAGAAAGGATGGTAGATTCTGACCTGGAGAGGAGGTAATAAGTGAAGGGGACATTTTTTATTAGCCCCCTCCTGAGGGTCCCCAGGGCTGGAATTTTACATTCACAGGGCCAAATAAGGGGGTGAAGCCACTTGGTTAATGAAAACCAGTGTTTCAGATCAGGCTTGAACTCACAACCTCAGCATAGCTCCTCTCAGCACTGCCCTATAAGTACTGTGCACTAACCAATTGCGCCACTGGAACACCTCCTAAATATGATTTTCTGAGACCCCTAGGTTGATACAGGCGAGGAGTGACCCCAAAACATTCTCAGTGGAGCTGAGAGCAGGTAGCGACAAGTATTGTACTGGGTGGGGTGGATTCTTCTTAAGGCTTCCAGGCCCCATTTCACCCTTTTGTTCTTCCCTGTGTAATAACAGAGCTGGTTCAGACTCAATGGAGAGTCTTGCTGCAGACCAACAGATCTGAAATCACTGATAACCAGCTCTAAGCATTAGTCCTGCTTTGGGACAGTGTCTCTCATGCAAGAAACTGCCCAGTCTGCGCTAGCAGGGAGGCTCCCTCACTAACAGCTGAAATCAGGGAGAGCTGTGTGAAGTGCAGGGCCCCAGGGGTGCCTGAACAGGGGGGAACAACACCCCAGGTCCCCAGAGGAGGAGAGGTGTGTTGGGCTCCAGCCTGGGACTCTGCCTCCCTCCTGCCTAGCCCTGAGTGTGAAGCCTGGCCCTGGTCCTCCTTCCTCTAAATGCCATGTGAGCAAGAGGAAGAGTGTGGCAGCTGCAGGGACCAAAGTTGTGGGCATCAGGTGAAGCAGCAAGAAACAACCATATGGTCAACCCGCAGGAATCTCTAGCCAGACTGTTAAGTTCTAGGACCCCAACCTATAGCATCCAGCCCATTGAACCAGCCAGACCAAAGACCTATCTCCAGTGGGTATCAGTCACCCAGCAGGAGGGAAAAACCTCACTCTAGTTCACCTTGACAGAGGGTAGCCAAGCAAATTGAGCTCCAAGGCTTTGCAGCAAACTAACATATCTCCAGAAGGTCCCACTGAGATTTAAACTCAGATTCCAGGATTCAAAAGGTCGGAGCTCCACCACCTTTTGTACTCACACTGTGAATGTGAAGAACAAGACTCCAACCCCATCATTCTTCAGTGGCCTGGAGGACCAGAGAGATGGGCCCTTCCTCCAATCACCCTCTGCCCGTCAAGCTACCCTGGAGTTGTTAATGTGCATTTCCTGAACACCCACCATGTCCAAGTCCAGCTGCTCCAAGGCAATGAACATCAAGTGCCTCCTCCTGGTCCCCCAACTCCCTTCCCCATGGCCACTTTCACAGATGCCCCTTCCCTGGTACTGCCCTCCCTCAGCTGCACAGAAGAGTTTTCATCCTCTCTACCTGCCTGTCACTGCCCAGCACCCCCTCTAGCACTCTCTTCCTGCCATATTGGGTCCACCAATAACTCACTTAGGAGAGACAGTTCCTGTCCCTCATTGTTAAATGTCAGGCCAGCCAATTAGGGGCAGAAGCCCACAGTATCTTTTCCTACTGCAGAGCCCAAGGACTCACCTTGGGTTCAGGGACCACTGTGCTCCCAGAAAACAAGCCACCACTGTGCAAAGAGGGATAAGAGAACCTGCCAAAGCCTGGGATTGAACCAGGGACCTTTAGATCTTCAGTCTAACGCTCTCCAAAACTGAGCTACTTTGGCAGCTCTATAGCAGTATTTTGGCCTGTTGCTTCTCTGCCCGAGATATTTTTGCAGCAGTTGCAGACAAAAAGGACGTCATTGGGAGCGGTCCATGAAGACAAGACTCGCTTTGGCTTGCCTTGCTCAGCTTGACTTGCTGCCTCACCCTGTTCCTGCCCTAGTGCCTGGGTTGACCTGGTGGTGGAAGGGGACTGGGGGCCAGTGGCGCGGGGAGGAAGTTGAGCTGGACCCTGAGCTAGACTAGACCCTGGCAGTGAGAGTCTGGCCACCACTTGCCGCCCCACCCTGTTGTCCTGGCTTCCCCCACTGGGCGTCATTTCGGGAGGGAAGTGGGGCTTCTGCCTCCCCTCCCCGATTTTCACACCGCAGAGGAGTGTGAACAGGAAAACGAACGGCTGCTCCACACCCCCACCGGAGGAACCCGACGCCCTTAGCTGCTCCCCCTGCTCCCCCCCAGCTATGCTACTGAGTGGAAGCGTCCTGTGCCCAGCACACAGAGGTCGATTAATCAAAACCCTCTTCTGCCAGCACCGGGCTTCCTGCTTCTTACACTGGGCCTGCAAGCGAGGGGGCAGCTGGCACAACACCAAGAGTCTAACCTGTGAGGCAGGAGGCGGCTGATGCCCGCACCCTGCTGGGGAGCTCCCAGAAGTTATTAAGGGACAGAGACTCCTCAATGACCTTAGTAACAAGAGTTTGGGGGTCACCGAGGCCAGTAAGAGGGTCACTGTGTCAGCCCTATAACCCTGGGTGTCAGGTCACTGTGCAGCTTTGATCTAGAGCTTGGATCCCAACAACCAACCAGCAGCCCACAGCCTCCCCCTGGGTCTGCCCCACCTGGTTACTTCTTACAGGCCGACCTTACCCCCCTTCCAGCCCCGGATTCGCCCCCTAATCATCCTACTGCCACTCAGAGCCACAGCCGTGGAGGTGCTGAAGGAGGCAGGGGTGACTCTAGGGTGGGGTTCTTCTCTAAAGATGGCTGGCAGAAAGGTGGTGCTCAGCTCTGCCAGGGACCTGCCCAGGTGCCTCGCTGCCAGGGGATGCAGACGTTTCTGTAAGGCCATTAAATGGGGTATTTGGCTTCTGAGTGAATGTGAGGAATGTGCAATCCTGAGAGGGAATTTCCATCCTTCTTTTTACTGCTCTTCAGGGCCCCAGTGGCCTAATGGATAAGGCATTGGCTTCCTAAGCCAGAGATTGTGGGTTCAAGTCCCATCTGGGGTGAAAAGCTCCTTCCTTCTTGTATATTGCAACAAAGCCTTGGTGTTATTTTCCCCAAGGAAGCTGGGAGACGTTTGAACCCAAAGTACTGGATCTTGGGAGCAATCCCCCAGAAACAGCATCTTCCACTTGACAAATCCTTTCTAGACCCATCAGTAGCAAACACTTAATACTAGTGTTTGTCTGAAAATAGAAGGAAGGGGGGTGTTTACTCCGACGCCTCAGTGAGTGAAACAGACAGAAAGAGCAAGGCTATCCTGAAAGAGAATGGATCTGTCTGGAGACAAAGCAGAACCTGAGAATGAGCAGCAGTGTGAAAAGAGGTTCAAATGTTTGTTAGGTGTTAGTTAGATTGGTCTGGCAAATGTCAAGAAAATACCAATGCTAGTAGACTGATGCAGACACTGGTTGTTTCTGATCTTTTACTGAGAGTTCATTGAGAAATATTTTCCTTAACTATGTTATGGAATATTGGGTGGGCTATGAAGGCACCATTCTTCCTGCTTTTGCCCTTGGAGACAACATGGCACCTTCCAGTCAACTGCTAGAGAAGACAACACAGACAGGGATGGGCAGGGCAGACTGGAGCTCCATGGAGATGGTGGGACCAGGTCTCATCAACAGGGATGTGGCCACCCCACCATGCACAAGGCTGAGCCAGCAAGTGTGGTGTGTGCTTCACCATGCCCCTACTCACTGCACGTGGTGGTGGAGGGCAGTTACTGAGTTTGGTTAGTCTGGCAAATTTAGGGCTTGGCTACACTTGCAGAGGTAGAGCACTGGGAGTTAAACCACAGCAGGGAAACCGCTGCCGTGTGTTCACACTGACAGCTGCAAGCGCACTGGAATGGCCACATTAGCAGCTCTGGCAATGCCACAGAGAGCAGTGCACTGGGGTAACTATCCCAGTGTGCAAGTGGCTGCAACGTGCTTTTCAAATGGGGGACGGGGGTGGAGTGTGACAGGGAGTGTGTTGTGTGTACGTGGGGGGAGCGACAGTGTGTTTGGGGGGCTGAGAGTGTGTCAGCATGCTGTCTTGTGTGTTCAGACAGCAGCAGACCCCCCTCTCTCACACACACTCACAACAGCAGCATTCCACACTAATGGTTGCTTTGTCCCGGAGCAGATAAGCAGCCGGCTGTCAGAAACGGAGCTTTGAAAGGGGATATCTGCATGCCTGCAGCCGATTTCAAAACAATGACCAGAGTGGGCACTTGACTTCAGGGGATTATGGGACATTTCCTGATGTCAAACATAGTGCAGTGATGCAAAACGTCGTCCACACTGATGCCAGGGCGTTTCAGCAGGGCTCAGCAAGCGTTATACTTCTCATGGAGGTGGATTACCAGGAGCGCTCCAGCTGCAGAGCCCAGGTGCTCCATGTGCCTTGCCAGTGTGGACACCTCAGGAGTTAGGGCACCCGGGGCTGCTTTAATGCGCTCTAACTTGCAAGTGTAGCCAAGCCCCTAGACTATGTCACTTGTGTGACTTACTTGTGCTATTGTAATAAATACAATAGACGTGCAATGGTCAGAAATTGCACCAGCAGAGATGTATATTGCAGGGAAACCGTAAGGAAATTAAGAGTTTAAATTATCCTCCACATGTCCCGCATCCCACTAAAATGAATCCAACCCACAGGTCACATGGGCAGAAGTATCAGTGTCAGGATGCTACATTGTTAGCACAGTAAATGAAGCTGCAAAATAAATGATGTTTAAATGACCTCACTCTATTTTTTACAATCCGGTATTAAGAGGTAATAGATACAGATGGACACCAGGCAGGGTCACTTGGAGGACGAAGCCTTTATGCTTCCATCCCCCACCACTGTCAAGTTTTAGCCAATTAGGACAAGTCAGCAAATAAGAACAACCTCAGGGCTCAGTAACTGCTGCAGGTAGCAAAGTCCTACAGGGAGCATTTTCTGGCACTACACCTGCGCAGCTCTGCTCCCCGGCTCTTCTCCGGCTCCTGCTCTCTCCTTAGCTCTGCCCCACTCTGGCCCAGGCAGTTCCAGCTCCCACGGAGGATGGGACCCCCTGGCCTGGTGACTCCCTCATTACACTGCCTGGCCTGTCAGTGCGGCTAACTTGGAGCTTTGGCCTCTCCCCATTGCCCCTGGGGACTGTCAGTCTCAGGGGCCTGATTTCCCAGTGGGCCTTCCCCCTTCTATTGGGACTGTGAAGTAGGCAACCAAAACCCCCACTAAGTTTTAGTAAGGGGTCAACAGTCCCTTACTCAAGCCGGCCCTGTGAGGGTCACCGATGCACAGAGACAGCAGCATGAGCTGGTCCGATGGTGTAATGTTCCATGGGCATCCTACTAGATTGCCAGCTGCTTTTCAACTGCAGTGTGGAGACTGTTTGTGTGTGGGGAGAGATAGTGAGTGTGTTGGGGAAGAGTGAGTGTGTTGAGGTAGGTAGGAGAGGATCATTATTATCCCTACTTGAAAGAGGGAGAAAAATAAGGCTGAGAAAGGAGAATTGACTTGTCTTAGGTCACACAGCCAGTCAGTGGCAGAGTTGGGAATAGGACCCAAGAGCCCTGATTTTCAAACTAACCATCAGATCTTGAATTTCAGACATTGAATGACCTGAATAAAGTGCTCTCAGATGAGCTCCACACCAACAACAGTGACAGTAATTATTCAGCAAGTATTTGAGGAGAACTGCAATGTTAGAGAGAATCATGAACTGCTCAGAGACAATTAATGCAGAGAAGCAGCAAAATTCATCAAACATAGAACTGGTTCTGACTTATTGACTTGGTCTTCAAAGAAAACAACAAGGACCTGAGTCTCCTCCCTGTCAGTAACCCCCTGCTCAGCCAATCAGGGTAGAGACTGAGGACAGGAGGCTGAGAGTTCTCACCAGAGAGCCCAAAGGATGGCCCAGGTCACCGGTGGGGATCACTGCCCGAGCACTATTTCAGCCCCACATATTTGGGTGGACCTCCCACAGTGGGAGCTGCCGAGCACTCCCCCACAACACACACACACACCTCGTTCCTGGTGTTGGGAGGGGAACAGGTGAAAGGAGCAAGAGACAAAGAGAAAGGAGGGAGGGATGGATGGAGGAAAAGGTGAAACAAAAAGGACAAACCCTAATGACCACAGTGATTCTAAGGGACAAAATCCCAGGTGCGGAATAAAATTCTGCCTCCTTGAGCTTCTGTTTTCCATGCCTAAAATTCAACTGTCACCAGATGGATCAGACTGAACAGGTTTCAAACCTCAAGGAGGCTCTTACCTTCTAAACAGGGACGGCTGTTTTCTAGTAAAATCAGGAAAAGGGAAGGAGAAAACTTGAAAGAGGTTCCTCCTGGCGCTCACGTCCGTGAACCCGAATACTCTCTCAGTACTCAAAGAGAGACCTGGAGAAGGAGATTTGCTGAAGCAAAGCCACAGGGGTCTCTGAGGTTTCCCTGGCCCCTCGCCCCGTCCTGCCTGCCTGATGTCAGCATCTCTCTGTGAGGTCACCACCTCCCCACCACCTTTGACCAATAGTCTGAGGTCCTGCAAAAGGCCTTTGTGATGTCACTGCCACACCCCTCCCTTGCTGTGCTAATGTCCTGCCCCTGGCCAGGCACTGTGGAGGTTTGAGCTACTCCCTGTGGATCACCCCACTCAAGGAGCGTTCGTTCTAGGAAGCAAGCCGGCTAGACAGGAAAACATCAGATGCTGCTCCCAATGCTATGCTCAGTTTTTCAGAAATTAGTCAACTTTATGGCCAGAAGAGACCATTAGAGCATCTAATCTGACCCCCTGCATATCACAGGCCTCCTGTATCACACAATAGCTACTTCTGGAGCAAACACATTCCAGAAAAGCATCTAGTCTTCATTAAAAGCAGCAAAGAATCCTGTGGCACCTTATAGACTAACAGACGTTTTGCAGCATGAGCTTTCGTGGGTGAATGCCCACTTCGTCGGATGCAAGAGTGGAAATTTCCAGGGGCCGGTAAATATAAGCAAGCAAGAAGCAAGCTAGAGATAACGAGGTTAGATCAATCAGGGAGGATGAGGCCCTGTTCTAGCAGTTGAGGTGTGAAAACCAAGGGAGGAGAAACTGGTTCTGTAGTTGGCAAGCCATTCACAGTCTTTGTTTAATCCTAAACTGATGGTGTCAAATTTGCAAATGAACTGGAGCTCAGCAGTTTCTCTTAGAAGTCTGGTCCTAAAGTTTTTTTGCTGGAGGATGGCCACCTTAAGATCTGCTATTGTGTGGCCAGGGAGGTTGAAGTGTTCTCCTACAGGTTTTTGTATATTGCCATTCCTAATATCTGATTTGTGTCCATTTATCCTTTTCCTTAGAGACTGTGCAGTTTGGCCGATGTACATAGCAGAGGGGCATTGCTGGCATATGATGGCATATATTACATTGGTGGATGTGCAGGTGAATGAACCGGTGATGGTGTGGCTGATCTGGTTAGGTCCTGTGATGGTGTTGCTGTTGTAGATATGTGGGCAGAGTTGGCATCGAGGTTTGTTGCATGGATTGGTTCCTGAGCTAGAGTTACTGTTGGGGCCTGGGGCTGAAGCCAAAAGTCTGAGCCCCACCACCCAGGGCTGAATCCCTCAAGCTCTGGTTTTGCCCTCCCCTACCTGGGGCAGGGCTCAGGCTTTATCTTTCCTGCCTCTGTCCAGTATGGAGGGGCCTGGTCCCTCTTTCCAGGATCATGTAGTAAGTTTTTTTTTTGGCAGAAGGGGGTTGCAGTGAAAGGAAGTTTGAGAAACCCTGGCATAGAGCCTCTGAATATGTCTAGACTTGGCTCCCTGGGGCATGGTGGGTGATCAGACACTGAATGTGCAGCCATGGAGACACCACACACCAGCCTTGCCTAACAGGCAAGAATCAAACCTCCACAGAAAGACGCCCGTTGCTTTCTAACCCAGCTCCCTAAGCCCTCAGCCACCACCACTTAACCCCACTCTTCTTTTACCACTAGCTCCTGCACTCCCTACCCTTGCACCTCCTTCACCCCTAACTCCTGCCCCCTCCTGTGCCCCCTTTGCCCTTAACAGGGGCGGCTCTAGACACCAGCGCGCCAAGCAGGCGCTTGGGGCGGCCGTTTCCCGGGGGGGCGGCATTTGGCTCCGGTGGAGCTCCCGCCGGCATGCCTGCGGCAGGTCCACCGGAGCCCGGGACGAGCGGACCTGCCGCAGGCATGACTGCGGCGGGTCCCGTCTTCCCGCGGCTCCGGTTGAGCTCCCGCAGGCATGACTGCGGCAGGTCCGCTCGTCCCGGGCTCCGGTGACCTGCCGCAGGCATGCCGGCAGGAGCTCAACCGGAGCCGCGGGAAGAGGGGACCCGCCGCGGGACCGGGGAAGGGCGGCGCAGCGCTCCGCGCTGCTTGGGGCAGCGTCATTTCTAGAGCCGCCCCTGGCCCTTAACTCCCTGGGCCACCAGCCATTGCCCCTCTCCTGCAGCCCCTTCACATGGCTCCAGTGCTGGGGCCCCACACTTGTTCTCCCTTTCCCTGGGCTTTGCCATCACTAGCCCCTGCTTAGCGAGTAGGGTTCAGTGGTCCCCAAAATGTGGGGCATGACTCCTAGGGGGACACAGAGGAACATTCATGGGGACACCTCAGGGCCTGAGCCAGCCCCCATGGAGGGAGCAGCACTCAGCCCCACTCTGTCCCAGCTCTTCCCCAACCCCACCCTCAGCCTGGGCCTCTGGCTCCCAGCTCGGCCTCGACCCCCTTACCCCTGTCTGCACCCCTCTCCCCAGCAAGCAACAGACCCACTCCCAGCCCCGGTTCTTGACCGTGGCTTCTGATGGGCCACAGCCATGGATGAGGGCACAGTGTGAAATATTTGGGGACCACTAGTTTAGGATGACGTTCTCAATCACTTCTATGAAGTCCAATGAAAGCTATTCCTCACCCACCCACCCCTCCATCAGGACAGACTAGGTATGTTCTGCTGCCCTTCACTCATGCAGGAAGGATAATAACATTTCATTCAACTCAATCCTAAAGTGATTTGTAACCCACCACCAGCAAAAACTGGTCATTTTGGGGAAGCGGCCCCATCATGCTGCATAGCTAGGCAGAGTAGGTGTGTCTGTGCAAACACGGTCTGTTCCTGAAGTCTTTCCCCCAGCTCCTCACTAGATGTGAGGGGGGAGCTCATTCAGCCCCTGCTTCCGCTTAGTATTTAAAAACTCCTTATTGTCCCTATCTCTGCTGGCCTTAGATTTCTCCACCTGTCCCTTTCTTGACAGTTCAAGTGAGGTGGCCAAGTGGTTAAGGTGGAGAACTGTTAATCTCTTGTGCTCTGCATGCATGGGTTCAAATCCCCTCCTAATCAGATGCATTTAGTTTTCACCCCTCCTTTATAGACAACCATCTCCCCCTTTGGTACAATAACAGAGCCAACAGTGTTGCTTCATGCAAACAAAAACCTCAGAAACTCAGGACCCCCTCTTGCTTTAAATAAAATGTCTAAATCCCAGATTTCTTTTAAAAAAAATTCTCTAGTGCTGTATTTCTTAGTTTTTATCTCAAAAGGGAACATCCTCATCATCTCCCCCAAACACCCTGGGACCTGCCCAAATTATTAAAATACCCTCAACCCGAGCAAGTGAACCAGAGCTAGTGTCTAGGACAAGCTGTTCTGAAGGAGGCAACTCCAACATTTTCTCTCTGTTTCCCTTGGCAAGTTCTGACTGAGAAAACAAAATTCCCCAAACTGAAAATTTTCTGCTGAAAAAACAAAAGTAGTCTGTTTGGGGACTTTGGTTTGCAAGTATTATTGTTATTATTCTCTTCTGTTTCTGAGTCAGTTCAGTTCAGTCTTTGTCCTCCAGGTGTGTTTCCAGCTGCTGAGTTGTGGGGGAGAGAGACCAAGTCATGATGTCTCTTCCCCTCTTTCATAGATTCTTCCAACTTGCTAGGAAGCTCCTTTGCTACCATGTGAGTCAAGCAGTGTCCATTGTCTCTGTGCTATCTCGGAGAAGCCTGCATTGTACACGGTTCCTGGGCTAGTCCTTGGGAGTGTGGATCCCTTCAATGGGCCAGCAGCGAGTCTGGCTCCTCCATTGTCACACCTGAAAGGCTGGTGGGGGGCATTTCCCAACCTCATAATGTATCTCAGTAACACACACACAGAGCAAAACTTCATAACTTCCCAACCAATGCGAGCACACACAATCCAACCTGATATTAATGTTCAACAGATCAAGACTTTTTAAATGATACCTCACGAGGCAGACTTTGTACAAACCATGTCATCATGATATGAGAGTGATGAATATGGGGCTTCCAGGTGCTGCTTTGAGCACAGCATGCCACACCTGGGCTTCCATTGCAATGGAGAGGTACCCTTAGAGTCCATCTCTCCTGGGATAAAGATGGCAGCACAGCTGGCCTGGGTCATCTGACTTGGGCTCCTGGACGTAAAGCTGAGGGGCTAAAAACTGTGGTGCAGATATTTGTGTTCACGCTGAAGCCTGGGAAGAAACCCTCACCCCTCATGGGGCCTCAGAGGTTGGGCTCAAGCCCATATGTCTGCACTGTAATTTTATAGAGGTTGGGAGGGAGTTTAGCAAGTGGAAACGGTAAAACCACATTGAGGGGACTGGATCACTGACCTATCAGCTCTTAACACCCAAACTTTCAGTAATTCTATTATCAGTGCCTGTGAGTGTAATTTAAACCATAGGTCCATCTAGCTCTGAATCTTCTCTTCTGACAATAGCCAATACCAGGTGCCCCAAAAGCCACTACCCACAGCACCCCTGGGAGTTGAACCCAGGATCTCTTGTTTACAAAAAGCAGTATTTTAACCAGCTAAGCCATGATACCTGCTATTACTTAAAGCATTGTCTTTGCCCACACCTGATTCTCTGCCAATCCCCACTGGGCCCTGACAAGTGTTGCTCGTGTTTGGATTCTGTAAAGCAGAGGAGCAGGTGAAGTTTTGCTCCCACGGTGTGTGTGTGATTCTTTGGACAGGTCTACACTACAAAATTAGGTGGGTGTAATTGCATTACTTAGGCTGACAATGCAGTTCTATCAACCTAATCTCGGTGTAGATAGTGGCTCAGCTGTCAGAACTTTCTGGAGCTATGAAAGGGGAGGGACCCTGCCTCTGTAGCAGGCAGGCGAGTTCATTGTGGGATACTGGTGGAGGCCAGTTATGGTGATATAATGACCAGCAGCATTTACACTGACAATGTGTCACTTTAAGTTTGCTGCACAAAGCTCTAGGCCTCTCGTCAAGGTGGTTTTATTTTGTCACCAAAACAGGGCAGTTTTGTCACCAGACGTGGCATTGCAGTGTGTGCACCAGCCAAAAACTGCTGACCGAGGGAGCGTTGTGTGTTTTTCACACACCTGAGCAATATAATGATGCTGAAATAACTTTGTAGTGCAGATCTGGCCAAAGATTCACAGACACAGCTTGCAAGGAAAACCTCACCTGCTCCTCTGCTTTGCAGAATCCAAACACAAGCAAAGCTTTTCAGGCCCCAGTGGGGATGGCAGGAAGTCAGGTGTGAGCAGACAATGTATTGTCACCACAGGCAGGCACCATGGCTTAGCTAGCTAAGAGCTTGTTCTGTAAATAAGAGATCCTGGGTTCAACTCCTGGTGGTACCTTGTTGATGAACTCTTGGGTGTACTTGGTATTGGCTGCTTTCAGAGGACCATACACAGAGCTAGATGGGCCTCTGGTCCAGCCCAGTACAGCTGTTTAAATTATGCTCACAGGCACTGATAACAGAGTTACTGAAAGTTTGAGTGTTAAGAGCTGATAGGTCAGTGGTCCAGTCCCCTCAATGCATTTTTACCATTCCAGGGGAGCAACCACAGCAGTTCTGGGGAGAGCTCTGGCTGCCAGGGGATCCAGCTAGGAGAAGGCGTGCTGGGGGCTCTGGAGGCCAGTCCAGTGGGGCTGTCAGAGGTGGCTTTACCAGTGGGGAGGTGCTAGGTCACATGTTGGTGGGATGGGGAAGTAGGGACTACAGGCTGTGAGGCTGGCTAAAATGAAACTGCACAAAAAACCCTCCCCCTTTGCTCCAGCTAAAGGCCCTACTTTGGCCTCTCCCCCTTTCATAAAAATCTCCATATCTACCCCAGCTCTCAGAAACCCCCTTTCTCCCATGGGTATTTTCACAGTTTCTTCCTTTTTTCATGGTCTCGTACAAATATTTTTGCCATGGAAATGATCAAGTACATTTAACATGAGAAAAACAATCAAACGACACATCTATATCTCCTTCCTCAAGCATGGTGTGTCTCAATTTATCTATAGAAAAGTCTAGGCAGGCAGAGTCACCCCTATGCTGTTTAGGGGAGGGATAGCTCAGTGGTTTGTGCATTAACTTACTACATACAGGATTGTGAGTTCAATTATTGAGAGGCCCCTTAGGAATCTGGGGCAAAATCAGTACTTGGTCCTGCTAGTGAAGGCAGGGGGCTGGACTCAATGGTCCCTTCCAGTTCTAGGGGACAGGGTACATCCATTATCTGTTTTTTCTTACTTCACATCAGACCCAGGACTTGCACCCAGCAGTTCTTGGGGCCATGGGACAGAACTGAGCTTCACTGGCAGCAGTGAGCAAGGATGGTTGGGACTGAGCTGTCTGGGGAATATTTTAATCCTTATCTAATTTTCAGAGCATTAAATCAATGCAGCTTCCACTTCTCCATCTCTCCCAAGGAAATGATGTTTCTGTGCAAAGTACCCAAACCTTTTAACAATAAGAAGTGAAATGAAATGGCCACATGATGGCAACAGAACCTAAGAAATTTGTTATTCTCTAAGGTGTCACATGTACTCCTGTTCTTTTTGAGGATACAGACTAACATGGCTGCTCCTCTGAAACCAAAGTGATGAGAAGCCATGTTCTTGTTCAATGAGCATTGAAGCTGAAAAGGGAGATTTTTTTTGTTTGATTTCTAGGCCCCCACCTCTAATCCACTAGACACCCCTTTCCTCCCACAGCCAGGAATAGAACCCCACAGGCATGACTACTAGGCCCCCAACCCTGCTCCCTAGGAGAACCTCTGAGACCCCTCTGCTGGCCCCTCACCTCCCTGCTTGTACTGCACTTGAAACCCAATGGGGTTTCCTTGGGCAGTTTTGACTCACTCCCAGGAAGGGTGTAATTTTAGGAGCAGGTTCCAAATAGTGCAATTAACCAGCCAGAAGGGGCAGCAGATGTCAGTGTAGGAGCCATTGAAATAACTCTGCACTTACTTAGAGGCAGACATAATGAGCTCTACGGTTGGTAAACGTACAGAGACTCTGCTGCTGCTCATGAACTAGCAGCACATGACCTGTAAACAGCTGCCATTTGAATGCGTCTGAAAGTTACAAGGAACAACGATCTGTGTTAAAGGAAGGTTGACATTTATTAGAGCCCCAATTGATGCCATGTGCACAAAGAGAGGTTTGAATGTGTAACAGGGAGTTTGGTAAATCTTGGTTATTTTATTTTTCTAAGAGATTCCTGTCCACCCCCAGGAGAGTTTTCAGTCCCAATGGCAACTTACTTACCAAATGTAATACAGACTAGTCCATGCCTCCCAAGTGGATGTGGTTCTTGTTCTTCTGCACATTGTAGCCCATGGAGGCCAAGGACCTGCAAATGTGTCTTCACGTGCCTTTGTTTCATTGATGAAAACAAACCTAGACACTTAGAGGATTGGAACTGATTTCAGCTGGGGACATGTTTGCTGGGTTTTTATGCATTTGCACAGGCAAACATTGAGTGTGTCCATTAATTTCAGGGATCCCTATTTAGTGGAGCTCCTGAAAATAGAAATATTTTTACTGAAAGAATGACTTTGTGAGGGGGCACTTGGATTTGAACCAAGGACCACTTGATCTGCAGTCAAACACTCTACCACTGAGCTATACCCCCATGACATTTACACAGCCAAGTCCATAATCTTAAGGATTTTGAAGGACGGGCTCTGCCTCAGAGAGCTCCTTTTCTATTCTCAGACCACAGGGGTTTTAAAAATGGGGTTTGATTAAACTTTATATATACATGTAGACACCACAGTTTGCACACCCACCAACATAGCTTCTCCCAGTGACATAGCTACCACCTCTTGGGGAGATGGGTTAACTGCACGGACGGGACAGCTCTCTCCCCTCCACTTAGAGCAGCTTCATTATTTATGAATAGGTGGAAATAACCCCTGAATGGACAGCAACCAATGTATCAGATATTGCTGTGCCTGCATTCAATATGGGTAACTGGTTATATTGGGCTGGATTAGTAGGAGCGTTGCCAGCAGATCGAGGGAAGTGATTATTCCTCTATTCAGCACTGGTGAGGCCACATCTGGAGCATTGCGTCCAGTTTTCACGCCCCCCCCCACTACAGAAACAAATTGTAGAGAGTCTAGGGGAGGGCAACAAATCCTGCCAACTACAGAGGAAGTTGTGGTTCTTTAGTTTCAGTGGAGCTGGGTCTTGTCTCACTCTTAAACTATGTCTACATGAAAGAATAATGTGGCTTTAGTTAAAGTGTTTTAATTGAACAGCTGTTGCATGTCCACCCTATGTCCCTGTGTCACCAGAGCACATCCATGCTAGCATCTCTTGGATTGCCACAGAGAGCAGTGCATTGTGGGTAGCTGGCTGCAGGGTGCTTTGGGAAAGGTTTGCAATGCCTCACGGGCTGCATCGCATGATGCAGGTTTCTATCCTATCAGGTTTCTATTAGGTTTCTTCTAGTAGGATGCCCATTGGTCCATGGGCATCCTACTAGATTGCCAGCTGCTTTTCAACTGCAATGTGCGTGGTGGGGTAGAGAGCATGTGTGTGGGGGGGAGAGACAGTGTGTGCATTGCGGAAGAGTGTGTGTGTCGCACACTGTCTCTAAGTTCAGACAGCTGCTGGAAGCAACCAGTCCTGAGACAGGGGACGGCCCCGACATCAGCCCCCCTTCTCTCACTGGCTCAGCTCAGCACAGCACTCTCTGTCACACACGCACACACACTGCTGCCTGCTTAGCTCTGTGTCAGGGGTGCTGGAACAGGGGGTTTAGAGCACCATGGCCCCACCACGCTTTACTGGCTGTTAGGAGAAATGATGGAGGGGAGGAGGGTGCAGTCTTGGGGAAGAGGCGTTCTGTGGGTGTGGCCTCAGGGGGAGAGGTGCTGTGAGTGGGGGTCCTTGGGGAAAGGGTGTCATGGGGGTGCCACAGTTTGGACAATGGTGCCCCCCCCCCACTGTAAGGAAGCTTCTGCCACCCCGGCTCTGTGTTGGCAGAGCGGGACAGAGCAGCATCCACGGCAGTGATTTGCTCCCCGGGGCTTCGGCAAGGGGGCTCGGGAGGTGATTTAAAGGGCCCAGGGCTTCGGCCGCAGCAGGGAGCCCTGGACCCTTGAAATCACCAGCCTGGGGAAGCCGGGCCGGGCTGGCACACCATACCGGCTCTTGCCGGTACCCCATACCGGAACATACCGGCTTACTTTCACCTCTGGAAGGTCCTCACGTGGATCAATAACTGGTTAAAAGATAGGAAACAAAGGGTAGGAATAAATGGTCAGTTTTCAGGATGGAAACAGGTAACTAGTGGTGTCTGTACTGGGACCAGGACTAGTCAACATATTCATAAATGATCTAATAAACAGTGACCTGACAAAATTTGCAGATGATCCAAAACTACCGGCTTGCTTCCTAGAACGAACGCTCCTTGAGTGGGGTGATCCACAGGGAGTAGCTCAAACCTCCACAGTGCCTGGCCAGGGGCAGGACATTAGCACAGCAAGGGAGGGGTGTGGCAGTGACATCACAAAGGCCTTTTGCAGGACCTCAGACTATTGGTCAAAGGTGGTGGGGAGGTGGTGACCTCACAGAGAGATGCTGACATCAGCCAGGCAGGAGAGGGGGGAGGGGCCAGGGAAACCTCAGAGACCCCTGTGGCTTTGCTTCAGCAAGTCTCCTTCTCCAGGTCTCTCTTTGAGGACTGAGAGAGTATTCGGGTTCATGGACGTGAGCGCCAGGAGGAACCTCTTTCGAGTTTTCTCCTTCCCTTTTCCTGATTTTACTAGAAAACAGCCGTCCCTGTTTAGAAGGTAAGAGCCTCCTCGAGGTTTGAAACCTGTTCAGTCTGATCCATCTGGTGACAGTTGAATTCTAGGCATGGAAAACACGAGCTTAAGGAGGCAGAATTTTATTCCATACCTGGGATTTTGTCCCTTAAAATCACTGGGGACATTAGGGTTTGTCCTTTTTGTTTCACCTTTTCCTCCATCCATCCCTCCCTCCTTTCTCTTTGTCTCTTGCTCCTTTCACCTGTTCCCCTCCCAACACCAGGAACGAGGTGTGTGTGTGTGTGTGTGTGTGTGTGTGTGTGTGTGTTGCGGGGGGAATGCTCGGCAGCTCCCACTGTGGGAGGTCCACCCAAATATGTGGGGCTGAAATAGTGCTCGGGCAGTGATCCCCACCGGTGACCTGGGCCATCCTTTGGGCTCTCTGGTGAGAGCCCTCAGCCTCCCGTCCTCAGTCTCTACCCTGATTGGCTGAGCAGGGGGTTACTGACAGGGGGGAGACTCAGGTCCTTGTTGTTCTCTTTGAAGACCAAGTAAATAAGTCAGAACCAGTTCTATGTTTGATTAATTTTGCTGCTTCTCTGCATTAATTGTCTCTGAGCAGTTCATGATTCTCTCTAACATTGCAGTTCTCCTCAAATACTTGCTGAATAATTACTGTGCACTGTTGTTGGTCTGGAGCTCATCTGAGAGCACTTTATTCAGGTCATTCAATGTCTGAAATTCAAGGTCTGATGGTTAGTTTGAAAATCAGGGCTCTTGGGTCCTGTTCCCAACTCTGCCACTGACTGGCTGTGTGACCTAAGACAAGTCAATTCTCCTTTCTCAGCCTTATTTTTCTCCCTCTTTCAAGTAGGGATAATAATGATCCGCTCCTGCCTACCTCAACACACTCACTCTTCCCCAACACACTCACTATCTCTCCCCACACACAGTCTCCACACTGCAGTTGAAAAGCAGCTGGCAATCTAGTAGGATGCCCATGGAACATTACACCATCGGACCAGCTCATGCTGCTGTCTCTGTGCATCGGTGACCCTCACAGGGCCGGCTTGAGTAAGGGACTGTTGACCCCTTACTAAAACTTAGTGGGGGTTTTGGTTGGCTAGTTCCCAGCACCAATAGAAGGGGGAAGGGCCAATGGGAAATCAGGCCCCTGAGACTGACAGTCCCCAGGGGCAATGGGGAGAGGCCAAAGCTTCAAGTTAGCCGCACTGACAGGCCAGGCCGTGTAATGAGGGAGTCACCAGGCCAGGGGGTCCCATCCTCCGTGGGAGCTGGAACTGCCTGGGTCAGAGTGGGGCAGGGCTAAGGGGAGAGCAGGAGCCCGAGAAGAGCCGGGGAGCAGAGCTGGGCAGCTGCAGTGCCAGAAAATGCTCCCTGTAGGATTTTGCTACCTCTAGCAGTTACTGAGACCTGAGGTTGTTCTTATTTGCTGACTTGTCCTAATTTGCTAAAACTTGACAGTGGTGGGGGATGGAAGCATAAAGGCTTCGTCCTCCAAGCGACCCTGCCTGGTGCACATCTGTATCTATTACCTCTTAATACCGGATTGTAAAAAATAGAGTGAGGTCATTTAAACATCATTTATTTTGCAGCTTCATTTACTGTGCTAACAATGTAGCATCCTGACACTGATACTTCTGCCCACGTGCCCTGTGGGTTGGATTCATTTTAGTGGGATGCGGGACATGTGGAAGATCATTTAAACGCTTAATTTCTTTACGGTTTCCCTTCAATATACTTCTCTGCTGGTTCAATTTCTGACCATTGCACGTCTATTGTATTTATTACAATAGCACAAGTAAGTCACACAAATGACATAGTCTAAGGGCTTGGCTACACTTGCAAGATACAGCCCATTAAAGCAGCCCCGGGTGCCCTAACTCCTGTGGTGTCCACACTGGCAAGGCACATGGAGCACCTGGGCTCTGCAGCTGGAGCGCTCCTGGTAATCCACCTCCATGAGAAGTATAAAGCTCACTGAGCCCTGCTGAAAAGCCCTGGTATTAGTGTGGACGACGTGTTGCATCACTGCACTGTGTTTGGCCTCAGGAAATGTCCCATAATCCCCTGAAGTCAAGTGCCCACTCTGGTCATTGTTTTGAAATCGGCTGCAGGCATGCGGATATCCCCTTTCAAAGCTCCGTTTCTGACAGCCGGCTGCTTATCTGCTCTGGGACAAAGCAACCATTAGTGTGGAATGCTGCTGTTGTGAGTGTGTGTGTGTGTGTGGGGGGGTCTGCTGCTGTCCGAACACACAAGACAGCATGCTGACACACTCTCAGCCCCCAAACACACCGTTGCTCCCCCCACGTACACACAACACACTTCCTGTCACACTCCACCCCGGCCCCCCATTTGAAAAGCACATTGCAGCCACTTGCACACTGGGATAGCTACCACAGTGCACTGCTCTCTGTGGTATTGGCAGAGCTGCTAAAGTGGCCACTCCAGTGCGCTTGCAGCTGTCAGTGTGAACACACGGCAGCGGTTTCCCTGCTGTGGTTTAACTCCCAGCGCTCTACCTCTGCAAGTGTAGCCAAGCCCTAAATTTCCCAAACCAACTGAACTCAGTAACTGCCCTCCACCACCACATGCAGGGAGTAAGGGCACCGTGGAGCACACGCCACACTTACTGGCTCAGCCTTGTGCATGCTGGGGTGGCCACCTCCCCATTGATGAGACCTGGTCCCACCGTCTCCGTGGAGCTCCAGTCTGCCCTGCTGCCATCATCTGGATTACCGTGTCTGGTTTTGGGCCCCACACTGCAAGAAGGATGTGGAAAAACTGAAAAGAGTCCAGCATAGGGCAACAAAAGTGATTAGGGGGCTGGAAGACATGATTTATGAGGAGAGGCTGAGGGAACTGGAATTGTTTAGTCTGCAGAAGAGAAGAATGAGGGGGGAGTTGATCGCTGCTTTCAACTACCTGAAAGGGGGTTCCAAAGAGGATGGATCTAGACTGTTCTCAGTGGCACCAGATGACAGAACGAGGAGCAATGGTCCCAAGTTGCGGTGGGGAAGGTTTAGGTTGGATCTTAGGAAAACCCTTTTTCACTAGGAGGGTGGTGAAGCACTGGAATGGGTTCCTTAGGGAGGTGGTGGAATCTCCTTCCTGAGAGGTTTTTAAGGTCAGCCTTGACAAAGCCCTGGCTGGGATGATTTAGTTGGGGATTGGGTTGGACTAGATGACCTCCTGAGGTCCCTTCCAACCCTGATATTCCATGATTTGAAGCTGTTCCCGTGTATCAAGGTGAGCTGCAGCTCAGCGAACCCCAAGGATCTGAGCGAGGCGAGCTACTTTGCAGCAGAGGCAGACCAAGCGGCAGGTACAACGCGGGGTCGCACCCCGGCCGGCAGATAGAATCTCATGTGCGAGATCCCGGCTCCTGTTACTTTGCAAAGTGTGTGCGTTTGCTCCGGGTTTTAGCTGTGGGCCAAGTGCCCTCTGGCTTCTCGTCCGGGCTCCGTCCTCCATGCGCCTGGGCATCAGCGGGACTGTCTCAGGAGAGCAGCTGCCCCAGCCCAATCTCCGCCCAGCCGGGGAAGGAGCAGAGGCAGCCCGGAGAAAAGACTCCTTTGAGCGCCGGAGATGGCCGGAGCATCTTATTTGCATAGCCACAGTGCATTGCGTGCAGCGAAGCGAGTCCCTGGTCGAGGGGCTGGTTTTGCTCCCTGTGTCCCCGGTTTCGATGATCCAACTCGGGCTGCCAATCGGTTCAATTCCATTTCCTCTGAAAGCTCGCGGTGTAGCGGGCTGGGAGAGTCGTCACCCTGACTTTTGGGAGCGTAGGCGGTTGCCCCGGCAGCGCCTCTGCCACGTGTTCTACGTACTCTGCTTTCTCTTCAGTTCGTATAAATCTTTCGCCTTTTACTAAAGATTTCCGTGGAGAGGAATGTTGATGAGTTTGTACCCAATTTTTTAAGGCTTTGCTTTGGCAAGGCTGTTGCCTGCTGTAAGAAAAACAGAAGAGTGCTCCCTGAGCTGGTGTCACTGGCTGAAGCTTTTCTATAGTATGAAAAAAGTATAGTAGGGGGCACCTGGCATTGGCTGCTGTCAGCAGACAGGATACTGGGCTAGGTCTTTAACTTGGACGGGTAGCTGGGAAGACAGTCAATCAGACAGAACCCGTTTGACAAACCTTTTCATTTCCTTGTTATTGCCTGACTCCTTTAATTCTTTTTCTTTTCCTTATTTCCCAGCAGACCGACTAGCCACCAGATTTGGGTGCTAGCAGAGGGACCTGACGAGCTCCTTCTTTTGGGCAGCGTTGAACATGCCAGGGCACAGTCAGCTTCTGGATGCTCATCTGAATGTAACGCCTAGCTCTCACCTTTATTTCTGTTTCTTAGCACTTTTGGGCCATCCATCTTTGGTCTGACCCGTAGGATCCCTGCATTAGGAGAGATGGCTAATTAATGAGCCCATAAACCTTGGAAATCAAATGAAACCTGAAGTCCGTAGAAGACCTCGAAAGGCCCTTGGGGGGTGGAGTGCGAGCTGAGGAAGAGTTCCCTGCACAGCTTACCTCTCCATTCTCGTTTTCCTGTCCTGAGCGCAAAAGCCAGGAAGCAGCTCCAGGTAGGGAGGATACCATATGTGTGCAGTGGTTAGACAGGAAACAGCAAGGAACTGGACTCGTATGGAGTGAAACTGTAAGCATCTTCTGTATGCCTGATGACTGCAGGTTTGAGAGAGTTATGTGGGAAGTGGAGGCTTTCGGTGGGCTTTCAGAGGAAATGTAATGGAAAGGCAGCCGAAAGTGGAATCCCAGGTTTTTAAACAATCCTCCACTAACACACCAAACAGCTCAGGTCTAGTTACTCATTGAAAATTAGAATAAAGTTACAGCAAGATTTCATCATAAATGAAGTCAAACCCTAAAGATTTCAGAACACAACTGCTATAAGGAGCCACGAGGAAGCAATACAAAGTCAACCTTGTCTCAGAGAAAGGCAGTTAAACAATTTCTCTTTTTAAAGCAGCATAATCTCCCCAAACGGAAGGGCACTGTTCCCGGAGAAGGGTCCTGGAGAGGTTTTCCTCGTTGGTGCCGGCCATCCACCTCCCGAAAGGCGGGAGCTAGGTCGACGGAAGAATTCTTCCGACCAAGGCGCGGACTGATGTAGCCGTGCGATTCGTTCCCGTGCAGCCCAGGCCCGAGGGTCGGTGCGTGCTGAACAGTTAAGTCAAAACAGCTCCGTCCGTCAGAGGTGTGCAAAAGGGAAAACCCGCTGCTGGGCGACACGGCCACGCCGCCCTAACCCACAGCGTAGCTAAAGGGCATTCGGGGAGGCGGTGGGTGGGCCTCAAGCGACGGAAAGCCCTCCTCCAGCATGGGGTTGTGACAGCCTAGTCTCCGTAGCACAGACAGGGTGGCCACCAAGAGACAGGAACAGACAGCGAAAGCCAAAGCGGCCCCAGGGCAGGGGGCGAGGCTGCCTGTTGGACGAGGAGACCGGGTGGGACAGGCGTTTTGGACAGGCCGTCCTCCCGTCAAAAGAGGAAGAGCCCGAGAAGAAGGGCCAGGCAAGAAGCTACAAGCAGGGAAAGAAGCAGAGCAGGCAGGCAGCTCCCCTTAGAGCCAAGGAAGGCACCGGTCCAAGCCCCCCAAAAGCAGACTAGAGAGCAGATCAGCTGCAAAAGACTAGGGAAAGCCAAGAACACAGAGAGACCCAAGCAAAGTTTCAGAGCTGAGCTTTGCTTACAAGGAGGAACGTGTGACAAAGATACCTAGAAGTACAGGGCCTGTGGAAAAGAGCACTCCCAAAGACCCAGAATAACAGCTGTTTTCCTGAGAATCTGCTTTGCAGTGCACTAAGCCTAAACAGCCCACTATCGGTTGTCTGTTGTTCAAACCAATCACCAGGGGAGAGCGCGAACGCAGTCCCCCACTACCACAAATTATGCAGTCGAGTTTCCCGCATTTGGGGAAATCGCAGGGGTCAGCACACCCGCAGTGCAATGGATGAGCCTCACCCTGGGAAAACCACCTTCGTGATCATGGTATCTCCCCTGCCAGGTAAGTATGAGTTCCTGCTGCCCGGCCGCCGCCCGCCCTCGCTCGCCCCGCACTTATAACACACGGGGCGGACCGCGCGCCCCACCGCCGGCCTCGCCCACACCGGCCCCACTGCCGACAGCTGCCCCGACCTGGCCCCGGAGACCGTCCCTTCCCACGCCGAGCTCCCGGTGCCAAAGTCGGGCCCTGCCTGGCAGCCTGCGTCCGCTCCACGATGCTCTGCTCGCACACAGATCTGCATACCTGCTCACGCGGCTCCGCCCCTCCGCTCAGGCCCCTCCCCTGCCCGCCGGGCCGCCGCTCTTGCGTGCTCAGCTCTTTGAGCTCAGATGGGGTGTAGTGCTCAGATCGAGTGCGACAGACCTTAACTTTGCCATGTGAGGGTCATTCTAGCCCCATTACCTGGCTTGCTTATTTATACCTACGACTGTCTTTAACTGTTGTATGCGTGATGTACCCTCACTGCTTGCTGACTGTATCTTGAACTCACCCACAGTATACCCCACATTGGGGACATTGCACACTGTATAAGTTATGTGCTGTCCAATACCAAAGTACTAGCATCCCCCTATACTCTGTATGTCACCCCTGATGACCAGTAACTGATGTTACAAACTCTCTGTATTATCTATTCTTAAACATTTTCTAATAAACATTTAAAACTAAAATTGCCCTATACTCTGTATGTCACCCCCGATGACCAATATCTGACATTTCAACTCTCTGTATGGTTCATTTTCAAATATTTTCTAATAAACTTTTAAATCTTGGCCTATCCAAGTGCTTGGCCGTGATCAAGTGTCTTGATGTTTTTGGTCTTTTGGCCTCGAGATGAAAACCTTGTCTGTGTCTTGGGAACCTTGAGGTAAAAAATTATCTAGGTTGTAGCGGGTCCCGTCCCGGGAAGCCAGGCCATCAGAGAGACGACGTGGCCCACCTGCTGCTGGGGAAAGAGTGCAGCTTGCATTTCGCTTCTCTCGCTCTCCCCACCGGAAGTTGGTCCAATACAAGAATGACCTCCCCTGCCTTGTCTCACGTCAGTTTCTCCTCAGGGCAGAAGGTCGGGTGTTGTCAGCCACTCTCCAGAAACTGGACGGCCACTCGATCCCTTTTGTTACCTGCCAAGTGAGGCTGAGTGCACTGGCAGGCAGCGCCGTTTGAAGAAGTGGAAGATTGGACAAATGACCAGGGAGGAGTATAAAAATATTGCTCAGGCACGCAGGAGTGAAATCAGGAAGGGCAACTCACGCTTGGAGTTGCAGCTAGCAAGAGATGTTAAGAGTAACAACAAGAAGGGTTTCTTCAGGGAGGTTAGCAACAAGAAGAAAGTCAAGGAAAGTGTGGGCCCCTTACAGAATGAGGGAGGCGACCTAGTGACAGAGGATGTGGAAAAAGCTAATGTACTCAATGCTTCCCCACCCTCCCCCTTCGTGATTTTGTCTTCACGAACAAAATCAGCTCCCAGACTGCTGCTCTGGGCAGCACAGCATGGAGAGGAGGTGACCAGCCCTCTGTGGAGAAAGAAGTGCTTCGGGACTATTTAGAAAAGCTGGATGAGCACAAATCCATGGGGCCGGATGCGCTGCATCCGAGGGTGCTAAAGGAGTTGGCGGGTGTGATTGCAGAGCCACTGGTCATTATCTTTGAAAATTGATGGCAATTTGGGGAGGTCCCAAATGACTGGGAAAAGGCTAATGTAGTGCCCATCTTTAAAAGAGGGAAGAAAGAAGGAGGATCCGGGGAACTACAGGCCAGTCAGCCTCACCTCAGTCCCTGGAAAAATCATGGAGCAGGTCCTCAAGGAATCAATTCTGAAGCACTTAGAGGAGAGGCAAGTGATCAGGAGCGGTCAGCATGGATTCAGCAAGGGCAAGTCACGCCTGACTAACCTAATTGCCTTCTGTGAGGAGAGAACTGGGTCTGTGGATGAGGAAAAGCAATGGATGTGTTCTTCCTTGACTTTAGCAAAGTTGTGGAGACGGGCTCCCACAGTATTCTTGTCGGCAAGTTCAAGAAGTTTGGGCTGGATGAATGGACTATAAGGTGGACTATAAGCTGGCTAGGTCCTCGGGCTCAACGGGTAGTGATCAATGGCTCCACGTCTAATTGGCAGCCGGTCTCAAGCGGCGTGCCGCAAGGCTCGGTCCTGGGGCCGGTTGTGTACAATATCTTCGTTAAGGATCTGGAGGATGGCGTGGACTGCACTCTCAGCAAGTTTGCAGATGACGCTAAACTGGGAGGAGCGGTCGATACGCTGGAGGGTACGGATAGGCTACAGAGGGACCTAGACAAATTGGAGGATTGGGCTGAAAGAAACCTGATGAGGTTCAACAAGGACAAGTGCCCAGTCCTGCCCTTAGGACGGAAGAATCCCGTGCACTGCTCCAGACTAGGGACCGAATGGCTAGGCAGCAGTTCTGCAGAACAGGACCTCGAGGTTACAGTGGAAGAGAAGCTGGATATGAGTCGACAGCGTGCCCTTGTTGCCAAGAAGGCTAACGGCATTTGGACTGTATACATAAGGGCATTGCCAGCAGATCGAGGGAAGTGGTCGTTCCCGTCTCTTCGACGTTGGTGAGGCCTCATCTGGATTACCGTGTCCGGTTTTGGGCCCCACACTGCAAGAAGGATGTGGAAAAACTGAAAAGAGTCCAGCATAGGGCAACAAAAGTGATTAGGGGGCTGGAAGACATGATTTATGAGGAGAGGCTGAGGGAACTGGGATTGTTTAGTCTGCAGAAGAGAAGAATGAGGGGGGAGTTGATCGCTGCTTTCAACTACCTGAAAGGGGGTTCCAAAGAGGATGGATCTAGACTGTTCTCAGTGGCACCAGATGACAGAACGAGGAGCAATGGTCCCAAGTTGCGGTGGGGAAGGTTTAGGTTGGATCTTAGGAAAACCCTTTTTCACTAGGAGGGTGGTGAAGCACTGGAATGGGTTCCCTAGGGAGGTGGTGGAATCTCCTTCCTGAGAGGTTTTTAAGGTCAGCCTTGACAAAGCCCTGGCTGGGATGATTTAGTTGGGGATTGGGTTGGACTAGATGACCTCCTGAGGTCCCTTCCAACCCTGATATTCCATGATTTGAAGCTGTTCCCGTGTATCAAGGTGAGCTGCAGCTCAGCGAACCCCAAGGATCTGAGCGAGGCGAGCTACTTTGCAGCAGAGGCAGACCAAGCGGCAGGTACAACGCGGGATCGCACCCCGGCCGGCAGATAGAATCTCATGTGCAAGATCCCGGCTCCTGTTACTTTGCAAAGTGTGCGTTTGCTCCGGGTTTTAGCTGTGGGCCAAGTGCCCTCTGGCTTCTCGTCCGGGCTCCGTCCTCCATGCGCCTGGGCATCAGCGGGACTGTCTCAGGAGAGCAGCTGCCCCAGCCCAATCTCCGCCCAGCCGGGGAAGGAGCAGAGGCAGCCCGGAGAAAAGACTCCTTTGAGCGCCGGAGACGGCCGGAGCATCTTATTTGCATAGCCACAGTGCATTGCGTGCAGCGAAGCGAGTCCCTGGTCGAGGGGCTGGTTTTGCTCCCTGTGTCCCCGGTTTCGATGATCCAACTCGGGCTGCCAATCGGTTCAATTCCATTTCCTCTGAAAGCTCGCGGTGTAGCGGGCTGGGAGAGTCGTCACCCTGACTTTTGGGAGCGTAGGCGGTTGCCCCGGCAGCGCCTCTGCCACGTGTTCTACATACTCTGCTTTCTCTTCAGTTCGTATAAATCTTTCGCCTTTTACTAAAGATTTCCGTGGAGAGGAATGTTGATGAGTTTGTACCCAATTTTTTAAGGCTTTGCTTTGGCAAGGCTGTTGCCTGCTGTAAGAAAAACAGAAGAGTGCTCCCTGAGCTGGTGTCACTGGCTGAAGCTTTTCTATAGTATGAAAAAAGTATAGTAGGGGGCACCTGGCATTGGCTGCTGTCAGCAGACAGGATACTGGGCTAGGTCTTTAACTTGGACGGGTAGCTGGGAAGACGGTCAATCAGACAGAACCCGTTCGACAAACCTTTTCATTTCCTTGTTATTGCCTGACTCCTTTAATTCTTTTTCTTTTCCTTATTTCCCAGCAGACCGACTAGCCACCAGATTTGGGTGCTAGCAGAGGGACCTGACGAGCTCCTTCTTTTGGGCAGCGTTGAACATGCCAGGGCACAGTCAGCTTCTGGATGCTCATCTGAATGTAACGCCTAGCTCTCACCTTTATTTCTGTTTCTTAGCACTTTTGGGCCATCGATCTTTGGTCTGACCCGTAGGATCCCTGCATTAGGAGAGATGGCTAATTAATGAGCCCATAAACCTTGGAAATCAAATGAAACCTGAAGTCCGTAGAAGACCTCGAAAGGCCCTTGGGGGTGGAGTGCGAGCTGAGGAAGAGTTCCTGCACAGCTTACCTCTCCATTCTCGTTTTCCTGTCCTGAGCGCAAAAGCCAGGAAGCAGCTCCGGGTAGGGAGGGGATACCATATGTGTGCAGTGGTTAGACAGGAAACAGCAAGGAACTGGACTCGTATGGAGTGAAACTGTAAGCATCTTCTGTATGCCTGATGACTGCAGGTTTGAGAGAGTTATGTGGGAAGTGGAGGCTTTCGGTGGGCTTTCAGAGGAAATGTAATGGAAAGGCAGCCAAAGTTGAATCCCACTTTTTAAAACCATCCACCACTAACACACCCAACAGCTCAAGACTAGTTACTCATTGAAAATTATAATAAAGTTACAGCAAGATTTCATCATAAAATAATAAAAACCCTAAAAATTTCAGAACACAACTGCTATAAGGAGCCACGAGGAAGCAATACAAAGTCAACCTTGTCTCAGAGAAAGGCAGTTAAACAATTTCTCTTTTTTAAAGCAGCATAATCTCCCCAAACGGAAGGGCACTGTTCCCGGAGAAGGGTCCTGGAGAGGGTTTTCCTCGTTGGTGCCGGCCATCCACCTCCCCGAAAGGCGGGAGCTAGGTCGACGGAAGAATTCTTCCAACCAAGGCGCGGACTGATGTAGCCGTGCCGATTTACGTTCCCCGTGCAGCCCAGGCCCGAGGGTCGGTGCGTGCTGAACAGTTAAGTCAAAACAGCTCCGTCCGTCAGAGGTGTGCAAAAGGGAAAACCCGCTGCTGGGCGACACGGCCACGCCGCCCTAACCCACAGCGTAGCTAAAGGGCATTCGGGGAGGCGGTGGGTGGGCCTCAAGCGACGGAAAGCCCTCCTCCAGCATGGGGTTGTGACAGCCTAGTCTCCGTAGCACAGACAGGGTGGCCACCAAGAGACAGGAACAGACAGCGAAAGCCAAAGCGGCCCCAGGGCAGGGGGCGAGGCTGCCTGTTGGACGAGGAGACCGGGTGGGACAGGCGTTTTGGACAGGCCGTCCTCCCGTCAAAGAGGAAGAGCCCGAGAAGAAGGGCCAGGCAAGAAGCTACAAGCAGGGAAAGAAGCAGAGCAGGCAGGCAGCTCCCCTTAGAGCCAAGGAAGGCACCAGTCCAAGCCCCCCAAAAGCAGACTAGAGAGCAGATCAGCTGCAAAAGACTAGGGAAAGCCAAGAACACAGAGAGACCCAAGCAAAGTTTCAGAGCTGAGCTTTGCTTACAAGGAGGAACGTGTGACAAAGATACCTAGAAGTACAGGGCCTGTGGAAAAGAGCACTCCCAAAGACCCAGAATAACAGCTGTTTTCCTGAGAATCTGCTTTGCAGTGCACTAAGCCTAAACAGCCCACTATCGGTTGTCTGTTGTTCAAACCAATCACCAGGGGAGAGCGCGAACGCAGTCCCCCACTACCACAAATTATGCAGTCGAGTTTCCCGCATTTGGGGAAATCGCAGGGGTCAGCACACCCGCAGTGCAATGGATGAGCCTCACCCTGGGAAAACCACCTTCGTGATCATGGTATCTCCCCTGCCAGGTAAGTATGAGTTCCTGCTGCCCGGCCGCCGCCCGCCCTCGCTCGCCCCGCACTTATAACACACGGGGCGGACCGCCGCGCCCCCACCGCCGGCCTCGCCCACACCGGCCCCCACTGCCGACAGCTGCCCCGACCTGGCCCCCGGAGACCGTCCCTTCCCCACGCCGAGCTCCCGGTGCCAAAGTCGGGCCCTGCCTGGCAGCCTGCGTCCGCTCCCACGATGCTCTGCTCGCACACAGATCTGCATACCTGCTCACGCGGCTCCGCCCCTCCGCTCGGGCCCCTCCCCCTGCCCGCCCGGGCCGCCGCTCTTGCGTGCTCAGCTCTTTGAGCTCAGATGGGGTGTAGTGCTCAGATCGAGTGCGACAGACCTTAACTTTGCCATGTGAGGGTCATTCTAGCCCCATTACCTGGCTTGCTTATTTATACCTACGACTGTCTTTAACTGTTGTATGCGTGATGTACCCTCACTGCTTGCTGACTGTATCTTGAACTCACCCACAGTATACCCCACATTGGGGACATTGCACACTGTATAAGTTATGTGCTGTCCAATACCAAAGTACTAGCATCCCCCTATACTCTGTATGTCACCCCTGATGACCAGTAACTGATGTTACAAACTCTCTGTATTATCTATTCTTAAACATTTTCTAATAAACATTTAAAACTAAAATTGCCCTATACTCTGTATGTCACCCCCGATGACCAATATCTGACATTTCAACTCTCTGTATGGTTCATTTTCAAATATTTTCTAATAAACTTTTAAATCTTGGCCTATCCAAGTGCTTGGCCGTGATCAAGTGTCTTGATGTTTTTGGTCTTTTGGCCTCGAGATGAAAACCTTGTCTGTGTCTTGGGAACCTTGAGGTAAAAAATTATCTAGGTTGTAGCGGGTCCCGTCCCGGGAAGCCAGGCCATCAGAGAGACGACGTGGCCCACCTGCTGCTGGGGAAAGAGTGCAGCTTGCATTTCGCTTCTCTCTCGCTCTCTCCCCACCGGAAGTTGGTCCAATACAAGAATGACCTCCCCTGCCTTGTCTCACGTCAGTTTCTCCTCAGGGCAGAAGGTCGGGTGTTGTCAGCCACTCTCCAGAAACTGGACGGCCACTCGATCCCTTTTGTTACCTGCCAAGTGAGGCTGAGTGCACTGGCAGGCAGCGCCGTTTGAAGAAGTGGAAGATTGGACAAATGACCAGGGAGGAGTATAAAAATATTGCTCAGGCACGCAGGAGTGAAATCAGGAAGGGCAACTCACGCTTGGAGTTGCAGCTAGCAAGAGATGTTAAGAGTAACAACAAGAAGGGTTTCTTCAGGGAGGTTAGCAACAAGAAGAAAGTCAAGGAAAGTGTGGGCCCCTTACAGAATGAGGGAGGCGACCTAGTGACAGAGGATGTGGAAAAAGCTAATGTACTCAATGCTTCCCACCCTCCCCTTCGTGATTTTGTCTTCACGAACAAAATCAGCTCCCAGACTGCTGCTCTGGGCAGCACAGCATGGAGAGGAGGTGACCAGCCCTCTGTGGAGAAAGAAGTGCTTCGGGACTATTTAGAAAAGCTGGATGAGCACAAATCCATGGGGCCGGATGCGCTGCATCCGAGGGTGCTAAAGGAGTTGGCGGGTGTGATTGCAGAGCCACTGGTCATTATCTTTGAAAATTCATGGCCATTGGGAGGTCCCAAATGACTGGGAAAAGGCTAATGTAGTGCCCATCTTTAAAGAGGGAAGAAAGAAGGAGGATCCGGGAACTACAGGCCAGTCAGCCTCACCTCAGTCCCTGGAAAAATCATGGAGCAGGTCCTCAAGGAATCAATTCTGAAGCACTTAGAGGAGAGGCAAGTGATCAGGAGCGGTCAGCATGGATTCAGCAAGGGCAAGTCACGCCTGACTAACCTAATTGCCTTCTGTGAGGAGAGAACTGGGTCTGTGGATGAGGAAAAGCAATGGATGTGTTCTTCCTTGACTTTAGCAAAGTTTTTGATACGGTCTCCCACAGTATTCTTGTCGGCAAGTTCAAGAAGTTTGGGCTGGATGAATGGACTATAAGGTGGACTATAAGCTGGCTAGGTCCTCGGGCTCAACGGGTAGTGATCAATGGCTCCACGTCTAATTGGCAGCCGGTCTCAAGCGGCGTGCCGCAAGGCTCGGTCCTGGGGCCGGTTGTGTACAATATCTTCGTTAAGGATCTGGAGGATGGCGTGGACTGCACTCTCAGCAAGTTTGCAGATGACGCTAAACTGGGAGGAGCGGTCGATACGCTGGAGGGTACGGATAGGCTACAGAGGGACCTAGACAAATTGGAGGATTGGGCTGAAAGAAACCTGATGAGGTTCAACAAGGACAAGTGCCCAGTCCTGCCCTTAGGACGGAAGAATCCCGTGCACTGCTCCAGACTAGGGACCGAATGGCTAGGCAGCAGTTCTGCAGAACAGGACCTCGAGGTTACAGTGGAAGAGAAGCTGGATATGAGTCGACAGCGTGCCCTTGTTGCCAAGAAGGCTAACGGCATTTGGACTGTATACATAGGGGCATTGCCAGCAGATCGAGGGATGTGGTCGTTCCCGTCTCTTCGACGTTGGTGAGGCCTCATCTGGATTACCGTGTCCGGTTTTGGGCCCCACACTGCAAGAAGGATGTGGAAAAACTGAAAAGAGTCCAGCATAGGGCAACAAAAGTGATTAGGGGGCTGGAAGACATGATTTATGAGGAGAGGCTGAGGGAACTGGGATTGTTTAGTCTGCAGAAGAGAAGAATGAGGGGAGTTGATCGCTGCTTTCAACTACCTGAAAGGGGTTCCAAAGAGGATGGATCTAGACTGTTCTCAGTGGCACCAGATGACAGAACGAGGAGCAATGGTCCCAAGTTGCGGTGGGGAAGGTTTAGGTTGGATCTTAGGAAAACCCTTTTTCACTAGGAGGGTGGTGAAGCACTGGAATGGGTTCCCTAGGGAGGTGGTGGAATCTCCTTCCTGAGAGGTTTTTAAGGTCAGCCTTGACAAAGCCCTGGCTGGGATGATTTAGTTGGGGATTGGGTTGGACTAGATGACCTCCTGAGGTCCCTTCCAACCCTGATATTCCATGATTTGAAGCTGTTCCCGTGTATCAAGGTGAGCTGCAGCTCAGCGAACCCCAAGGATCTGAGCGAGGCGAGCTACTTTGCAGCAGAGGCAGACCAAGCGGCAGGTACAACGGGTCGCACCCCGGCCGGCAGATAGAATCTCATGTGCAAGATCCCGGCTCCTGTTACTTTGCAAAGTGTGTGCGTTTGCTCCGGGTTTTAGCTGTGGGCCAAGTGCCCTCTGGCTTCTCGTCCGGGCTCCGTCCTCCATGCGCCTGGGCATCAGCGGGACTGTCTCAGGAGAGCAGCTGCCCCAGCCCAATCTCCGCCCAGCCGGGGAAGGAGCAGAGGCAGCCCGGAGAAAAGACTCCTTTGAGCGCCGGAGACGGCGGAGCATCTTATTTGCATAGCCACAGTGCATTGCGTGCAGCGGCGAGTCCCTGGTCGAGGGGCTGGTTTTGCTCCCTGTGTCCCCGGTTTCGATGATCCAACTCGGGCTGCCAATCGGTTCAATTCCATTTCCTCTGAAAGCTCGCGGTGTAGCGGGCTGGGAGAGTCGTCACCCTGACTTTTGGGAGCGTAGGCGGTTGCCCCGGCAGCGCCTCTGCCACGTGTTCTACATACTCTGCTTTCTCTTCAGTTCGTATAAATCTTTCGCCTTTTACTAAAGATTTCCGTGGAGAGGAATGTTGATGAGTTTGTACCCATTTTTTTAAGGCTTTGCTTTGGCAAGGCTGTTGCCTGCTGTAAGAAAAACAGAAGAGTGTTTCCCTGAGCTGGTGTCACTGGCTGAAGCTTTTCTATAGTATGAAAAAAGTATAGTAGGGGGCACCTGGCATTGGCTGATGTCAGCAGACAGGATACTGGGCTAGGTCTTTAACTTGGACGGGTAGCTGGGAAGACGGTCAATCAGACAGAACCCGTTCGACAAACCTTTTCATTTCCTTGTTATTGCCTGACTCCTTTAATTCTTTTTCTTTTCCTTATTTCCCAGCAGACCGACTAGCCACCAGATTTGGGTGCTAGCAGAGGGACCTGACGAGCTCCTTCTTTTGGGCAGCGTTGAACATGCCAGGGCACAGTCAGCTTCTGGATGCTCATCTGAATGTAACGCCTAGCTCTCACCTTTATTTCTGTTTCTTAGCACTTTTGGGCCATCCATCTTTGGTCTGACCCGTAGGATCCCTGCATTAGGAGAGATGGCTAATTAATGAGCCCATAAACCTTGGAAATCAAATGAAACCTGAAGTCCGTAGAAGACCTCGAAAGGCCCTTGGGGGGTGGAGTGCGAGCTGAGGAAGAGTTCCCTGCACAGCTTACCTCTCCATTCTCGTTTTCCTGTCCTGAGCGCAAAGCCAGGAAGCAGCTCGGGTAGGGAGGATACCATATGTGTGCAGTGGTTAGACAGGAAACAGCAAGGAACTGGACTCGTATGGAGTGAAACTGTAAGCATCTTCTGTATGCCTGATGACTGCAGGTTTGAGAGAGTTATGTGGGAAGTGGAGGCTTTCGGTGGGCTTTCAGAGGAAATGTAATGGAAAGGCAGCCGAAAGTGGAATCCCAGGTTTTTAAACAATCCTCCACTAACACACCAAACAGCTCAGGTCTAGTTACTCATTGAAAATTAGAATAAAGTTACAGCAAGATTTCATCATAAATGAAGTCAAACCCTAAAGATTTCAGAACACAACTGCTATAAGGAGCCACGAGGGAAGCAATACAAAGTCAACCTTGTCTCAGAGAAAGGCAGTTAAACAATTTCTCTTTTTTAAAGCAGCATAATCTCCCCAAACGGAAGGGCACTGTTCCCGGAGAAGGGTCCTGGAGAGGGTTTTCCTCGTTGGTGCCGGCCATCCACCTCCCCGAAAGGCGGGAGCTAGGTCGACGGAAGAATTCTTCCGACCAAGGCGCGGACTGATGTAGCCGTGCCGATTTACGTTCCCCGTGCAGCCCAGGCCCGAGGGTCGGTGCGTGCTGAACAGTTAAGTCAAAACAGCTCCGTCCGTCAGAGGTGTGCAAAAGGGAAAACCCGCTGCTGGGCGACACGGCCACGCCGCCCTAACCCACAGCGTAGCTAAAGGGCATTCGGGGAGGCGGTGGGTGGGCCTCAAGCGACGGAAAGCCCTCCTCCAGCATGGGGTTGTGACAGCCTAGTCTCCGTAGCACAGACAGGGTGGCCACCAAGAGACAGGAACAGACAGCGAAAGCCAAAGCGGCCCCAGGGCAGGGGGCGAGGCTGCCTGTTGGACGAGGAGACCGGGTGGGACAGGCGTTTTGGACAGGCCGTCCTCCCGTCAAAAGAGGAAGAGCCCGAGAAGAAGGGCCAGGCAAGAAGCTACAAGCAGGGAAAGAAGCAGAGCAGGCAGGCAGCTCCCCTTAGAGCCAAGGAAGGCACCGGTCCAAGCCCCCCAAAAGCAGACTAGAGAGCAGATCAGCTGCAAAAGACTAGGGAAAGCCAAGAACACAGAGAGACCCAAGCAAAGTTTCAGAGCTGAGCTTTGCTTACAAGGAGGAACGTGTGACAAAGATACCTAGAAGTACAGGGCCTGTGGAAAAGAGCACTCCCAAAGACCCAGAATAACAGCTGTTTTCCTGAGAATCTGCTTTGCAGTGCACTAAGCCTAAACAGCCCACTATCGGTTGTCTGTTGTTCAAACCAATCACCAGGGGAGAGCGCGAACGCAGTCCCCCACTACCACAAATTATGCAGTCGAGTTTCCCGCATTTGGGGAAATCGCAGGGGTCAGCACACCCGCAGTGCAATGGATGAGCCTCACCCTGGGAAAACCACCTTCGTGATCATGGTATCTCCCCTGCCAGGTAAGTATGAGTTCCTGCTGCCCGGCCGCCGCCCGCCCTCGCTCGCCCCGCACTTATAACACACGGGGCGGACCGCGCCCCACCGCCGGCCTCGCCACACCGGCCCCCACTGCCGACAGCTGCCCCGACCTGGCCCCCGGAGACCGTCCCTTCCCCACGCCGAGCTCCCGGTGCCAAAGTCGGGCCCTGCCTGGCAGCCTGCGTCCGCTCCCACGATGCTCTGCTCGCACACAGATCTGCATACCTGCTCACGCGGCTCCGCCCCTCCGCTCGGGCCCCTCCCCCTGCCCGCCCGGGCCGCCGCTCTTGCGTGCTCAGCTCTTTGAGCTCAGATGGGGTGTAGTGCTCAGATCGAGTGCGACAGACCTTAACTTTGCCATGTGAGGGTCATTCTAGCCCCATTACCTGGCTTGCTTATTTATACCTACGACTGTCTTTAACTGTTGTATGCGTGATGTACCCTCACTGCTTGCTGACTGTATCTTGAACTCACCCACAGTATACCCCACATTGGGGACATTGCACACTGTATAAGTTATGTGCTGTCCAATACCAAAGTACTAGCATCCCCCTATACTCTGTATGTCACCCCTGATGACCAGTAAGTGATGTTACAAACTCTCTGTATTATCTATTCTTAAACATTTTCTAATAAACATTTAAAACTAAAATTGCCCTATACTCTGTATGTCACCCCCGATGACCAATATCTGACATTTCAACTCTCTGTATGGTTCATTTTCAAATATTTTCTAATAAACTTTTAAATCTTGGCCTATCCAAGTGCTTGGCCGTGATCAAGTGTCTTGATGTTTTTGGTCTTTTGGCCTCGAGATGAAAACCTTGTCTGTGTCTTGGGAACCTTGAGGTAAAAAATTATCTAAGTTGTAGCGGGTCCCGTCCCGGGAAGCCAGGCCATCAGAGAGACGACGTGGCCCACCTGCTGCTGGGGAAAGAGTGCAGCTTGCATTTCGCTTCTCTCTCGCTCTCTCCCCACCGGAAGTTGGTCCAATACAAGAATGACCTCCCCTGCCTTGTCTCACGTCAGTTTCTCCTCAGGGCAGAAGGTCGGGTGTTGTCAGCCACTCTCCAGAAACTGGACGGCCACTCGATCCCTTTGTTACCTGCCAAGTGAGGCTGAGTGCACTGGCAGGCAGCGCCGTTTGAAGAAGTGGAAGATTGGACAAATGACCAGGGAGGAGTATAAAAATATTGCTCAGGCACGCAGGAGTGAAATCAGGAAGGGCAACTCACGCTTGGAGTTGCAGCTAGCAAGAGATGTTAAGAGTAACAACAAGAAGGGTTTCTTCAGGGAGGTTAGCAACAAGAAGAAAGTCAAGGAAAGTGTGGGCCCCTTACAGAATGAGGGAGGCGACCTAGTGACAGAGGATGTGGAAAAAGCTAATGTACTCAATGCTTCCCCACCCTCCCCCTTCGTGATTTTGTCTTCACGAACAAAATCAGCTCCCAGACTGCTGCTCTGGGCAGCACAGCATGGAGAGGAGGTGACCAGCCCTCTGTGGAGAAAGAAGTGCTTCGGGACTATTTAGAAAAGCTGGATGAGCACAAATCCATGGGGCCGGATGCGCTGCATCCGAGGGTGCTAAAGGAGTTGGCGGGTGTGATTGCAGAGCCACTGGTCATTATCTTTGAAAATTCATGGCCATTGGGGGAGGTCCCAAATGACTGGGAAAAGGCTAATGTAGTGCCCATCTTTAAAAGAGGGAAGAAAGAAGGAGGATCCGGGGAACTACAGGCCAGTCAGCCTCACCTCAGTCCCTGGAAAAATCATGGAGCAGGTCCTCAAGGAATCAATTCTGAAGCACTTAGAGGAGAGGCAAGTGATCAGGAGCGGTCAGCATGGATTCAGCAAGGGCAAGTCACGCCTGACTAACCTAATTGCCTTCTGTGAGGAGAGAACTGGGTCTGTGGATGAGGGAAAAGCAATGGATGTGTTCTTCCTTGACTTTAGCAAAGTTTTGATACGGTCTCCACAGTATTCTTGTCGGCAAGTTCAAGAAGTTTGGGCTGGATGAATGGACTATAAGGTGGACTATAAGCTGGCTAGGTCCTCGGGCTCAACGGGTAGTGATCAATGGCTCCACGTCTAATTGGCAGCCGGTCTCAAGCGGCGTGCCGCAAGGCTCGGTCCTGGGGCCGGTTGTGTACAATATCTTCGTTAAGGATCTGGAGGATGGCGTGGACTGCACTCTCAGCAAGTTTGCAGATGACGCTAAACTGGGAGGAGCGGTCGATACGCTGGAGGGTACGGATAGGCTACAGAGGGACCTAGACAAATTGGAGGATTGGGCTGAAAGAAACCTGATGAGGTTCAACAAGGACAAGTGCCCAGTCCTGCCCTTAGGACGGAAGAATCCCGTGCACTGCTCCAGACTAGGGACCGAATGGCTAGGCAGCAGTTCTGCAGAACAGGACCTCGAGGTTACAGTGGAAGAGAAGCTGGATATGAGTCGACAGCGTGCCCTTGTTGCCAAGAAGGCTAACGGCATTTTGGACTGTATACATAGGGGCATTGCCAGCAGATCGAGGGATGTGGTCGTTCCCGTCTCTTTGACGTTGGTGAGGCCTCATCTGGATTACCGTGTCCGGTTTTGGGCCCCACACTGCAAGAAGGATGTGGAAAAACTGAAAAGAGTCCAGCATAGGGCAACAAAAGTGATTAGGGGGCTGGAAGACATGATTTATGAGGAGAGGCTGAGGGAACTGGGATTGTTTAGTCTGCAGAAGAGAAGAATGAGGGGGGAGTTGATCGCTGCTTTCAACTACCTGAAAGGGGGTTCCAAAGAGGATGGATCTAGACTGTTCTCAGTGGCACCAGATGACAGAACGAGGAGCAATGGTCCCAAGTTGCGGTGGGGAAGGTTTAGGTTGGATCTTAGGAAAACCCTTTTTCACTAGGAGGGTGGTGAAGCACTGGAATGGGTTCCCTAGGGAGGTGGTGGAATCTCCTTCCTGAGAGGTTTTTAAGGTCAGCCTTGACAAAGCCCTGGCTGGGATGATTTAGTTGGGGATTGGGTTGGACTAGATGACCTCCTGAGGTCCCTTCCAACCCTGATATTCCATGATTTGAAGCTGTTCCCGTGTATCAAGGTGAGCTGCAGCTCAGCGAACCCCAAGGATCTGAGCGAGGCGAGCTATTTTGCAGCAGAGGCAGACCAAGCGGCAGGTACAACGCGGGGTCGCACCCCGGCCGGCAGATAGAATCTCATGTGCAAGATCCCGGCTCCTGTTACTTTGCAAAGTGTGTGCGTTTGCTCCGGGTTTTAGCTGTGGGCCAAGTGCCCTCTGGCTTCTCGTCCGGGCTCCGTCCTCCATGCGCCTGGGCATCAGCGGGACTGTCTCAGGAGAGCAGCTGCCCCAGCCCAATCTCCGCCCAGCCGGGGAAGGAGCAGAGGCAGCCCGGAGAAAAGACTCCTTTGAGCGCCGGAGACGGCCGGAGCATCTTATTTGCATAGCCACAGTGCATTGCGTGCAGCGAAGCGAGTCCCTGGTCGAGGGGCTGGTTTTGCTCCCTGTGTCCCCGGTTTCGATGATCCAACTCTGGCTGCCAATCGGTTCAATTCCATTTCCTCTGAAAGCTCGCGGTGTAGCGGGCTGGGAGAGTCGTCACCCTGACTTTTGGGAGCGTAGGCGGTTGCCCCGGCAGCGCCTCTGCCACGTGTTCTACATACTCTGCTTTCTCTTCAGTTCGTATAAATCTTTCGCCTTTTACTAAAGATTTCCGTGGAGAGGAATGTTGATGAGTTTGTACCCAATTTTTTAAGGCTTTGCTTTGGCAAGGCTGTTGCCTGCTGTAAGAAAAACAGAAGAGTGCTCCTGAGCTGGTGTCACTGGCTGAAGCTTTTCTATAGTATGAAAAAAGTATAGTAGGGGGCACCTGGCATTGGCTGCTGTCAGCAGACAGGATACTGGGCTAGGTCTTTAACTTGGACGGGTAGCTGGGAAGACGGTCAATCAGACAGAACCCGTTCGACAAACCTTTTCATTTCGTTGTTATTGCCTGACTCCTTTAATTCTTTTTCTTTTCCTTATTTCCCAGCAGACCGACTAGCCACCAGATTTGGGTGCTAGCAGAGGGACCTGACGAGCTCCTTCTTTTGGGCAGCGTTGAACATGCCAGGGCACAGTCAGCTTCTGGATGCTCATCTGAATGTAACGCCTAGCTCTCACCTTTATTTCTGTTTCTTAGCACTTTTGGGCCATCCATCTTTGGTCTGACCCGTAGGATCCCTGCATTAGGAGAGATGGCTAATTAATGAGCCCATAAACCTTGGAAATCAAATGAAACCTGAAGTCCGTAGAAGACCTCGAAAGGCCCTTGGGGGGTGGAGTGCGAGCTGAGGAAGAGTTCCCTGCACAGCTTACCTCTCCATTCTCGTTTTCCTGTCCTGAGCGCAACAGCCAGGAAGCAGCTCCGGGTAGGGAGGGGATACCATATGTGTGCAGTGGTTAGACAGGAAACAGCAAGGAACTGGACTCGTATGGAGTGAAACTGTAAGCATCTTCTGTATGCCTGATGACTGCAGGTTTGAGAGAGTTATGTGGGAAGTGGAGGCTTTCGGTGGGCTTTCAGAGGAAATGTAATGGAAAGGCAGCCGAAAGTGGAATCCCAGGTTTTAAACAATCCTCCACTAACACACCAAACAGCTCAGGTCTAGTTACTCATTGAAAATTAGAATAAAGTTACAGCAAGATTTCATCATAAATGAAGTCAAACCCTAAAGATTTCAGAACACAACTGCTATAAGGAGCCACGAGGGAAGCAATACAAAGTCAACCTTGTCTCAGAGAAAGGCAGTTAAACAATTTCTCTTTTTTAAAGCAGCATAATCTCCCCAAACGGAAGGGCACTGTTCCCGGAGAAGGGTCCTGGAGAGGGTTTTCCTCGTTGGTGCCGGCCATCCACCTCCCCGAAAGGCGGGAGCTAGGTCGACGGAAGAATTCTTCCGACCAAGGCGCGGACTGATGTAGCCGTGCCGATTTACGTTCCCCGTGCAGCCCAGGCCCGAGGGTCGGTGCGTGCTGAACAGTTAAGTCAAAACAGCTCCGTCCGTCAGAGGTGTGCAAAAGGGAAAACCCGCTGCTGGGCGACACGGCCACGCCGCCCTAACCCACAGCGTAGCTAAAGGGCATTCGGGGAGGCGGTGGGTGGGCCTCAAGCGACGGAAAGCCCTCCTCCAGCATGGGGTTGTGACAGCCTAGTCTCCGTAGCACAGACAGGGTGGCCACCAAGAGACAGGAACAGACAGCGAAAGCCAAAGCGGCCCCAGGGCAGGGGGCGAGGCTGCCTGTTGGACGAGGAGACCGGGTGGGACAGGCGTTTTGGACAGGCCGTCCTCCCGTCAAAAGAGGAAGAGCCCGAGAAGAAGGGCCAGGCAAGAAGCTACAAGCAGGGAAAGAAGCAGAGCAGGCAGGCAGCTCCCCTTAGAGCCAAGGAAGGCACCGGTCCAAGCCCCCCAAAAGCAGACTAGAGAGCAGATCAGCTGCAAAAGACTAGGGAAAGCCAAGAACACAGAGAGACCCAAGCAAAGTTTCAGAGCTGAGCTTTGCTTACAAGGAGGAACGTGTGACAAAGATACCTAGAAGTACAGGGCCTGTGGAAAAGAGCACTCCCAAAGACCCAGAATAACAGCTGTTTTCCTGAGAATCTGCTTTGCAGTGCACTAAGCCTAAACAGCCCACTATCGGTTGTCTGTTGTTCAAACCAATCACCAGGGGAGAGCGCGAACGCAGTCCCCCACTACCACAAATTATGCAGTCGAGTTTCCCGCATTTGGGGAAATCGCAGGGGTCAGCACACCCGCAGTGCAATGGATGAGCCTCACCCTGGGAAAACCACCTTCGTGATCATGGTATCTCCCCTGCCAGGTAAGTATGAGTTCCTGCTGCCCGGCCGCCGCCTCGCTCGCCCGCACTTATAACACACGGGGCGGACCGCCGCGCCCCCACCGCCGGCCTCGCCCACACCGGCCCCCACTGCCGACAGCTGCCCCGACCTGGCCCCCGGAGACCGTCCCTTCCCCACGCCGAGCTCCCGGTGCCAAAGTCGGGCCCTGCCTGGCAGCCTGCGTCCGCTCCCACGATGCTCTGCTCGCACACAGATCTGCATACCTGCTCACGCGGCTCCGCCCCTCCGCTCGGGCCCCTCCCCCTGCCCGCCCGGGCCGCCGCTCTTGCGTGCTCAGCTCTTTGAGCTCAGATGGGGTGTAGTGCTCAGATCGAGTGCGACAGACCTTAACTTTGCCATGTGAGGGTCATTCTAGCCCCATTACCTGGCTTGCTTATTTATACCTACGACTGTCTTTAACTGTTGTATGCGTGATGTACCCTCACTGCTTGCTGACTGTATCTTGAACTCACCCACAGTATACCCCACATTGGGGACATTGCACACTGTATAAGTTATGTGCTGTCCAATACCAAAGTACTAGCATCCCCCTATACTCTGTATGTCACCCCTGATGACCAGTAACTGATGTTACAAACTCTCTGTATTATCTATTCTTAAACATTTTCTAATAAACATTTAAAACTAAAATTGCCCTATACTCTGTATGTCACCCCCGATGACCAATATCTGACATTTCAACTCTCTGTATGGTTCATTTTCAAATATTTTCTAATAAACTTTTAAATCTTGGCCTATCCAAGTGCTTGGCCGTGATCAAGTGTCTTGATGTTTTTGGTCTTTTGGCCTCGAGATGAAAACCTTGTCTGTGTCTTGGGAACCTTGAGGTAAAAATTATCTAGGTTGTAGCGGGTCCCGTCCGGGAAGCCAGGCCATCAGAGAGACGACGTGGCCCACCTGCTGCTGGGAAAGAGTGCAGCTTGCATTTCGCTTCTCTCTCGCTCTCTCCCCACCGGAAGTTGGTCCAATACAAGAATGACCTCCCTGCCTTGTCTCACGTCAGTTTCTCCTCAGGGCAGAAGGTCGGGTGTTGTCAGCCACTCTCCAGAAACTGGACGGCCACTCGATCCCTTTGTTACCTGCCAAGTGAGGCTGAGTGCACTGGCAGGCAGCGCCGTTTGAAGAAGTGGAAGATTGGACAAATGACCAGGAGGAGTATAAAAATATTGCTCAGGCACGCAGGAGTGAAATCAGGAAGGGCAACTCACGCTTGGAGTTGCAGCTAGCAAGAGATGTTAAGAGTAACAACAAGAAGGGTTTCTTCAGGAGGTTAGCAACAAGAAGAAAGTCAAGGAAAGTGTGGGCCCCTTACAGAATGAGGAGGCGACCTAGTGACAGAGGATGTGGAAAAAGCTAATGTACTCAATGCTTCCCCACCCTCCCCTTCGTGATTTTGTCTTCACGAACAAAATCAGCTCCCAGACTGCTGCTCTGGGCAGCACAGCATGGAGAGGAGGTGACCAGCCCTCTGTGGAGAAAGAAGTGCTTCGGGACTATTTAGAAAAGCTGGATGAGCACAAATCCATGGGGCCGGATGCGCTGCATCCGAGGGTGCTAAAGGAGTTGGCGGGTGTGATTGCAGAGCCACTGGTCATTATCTTTGAAAATTCATGGCCATTGGGAGGTCCCAAATGACTGGGAAAAGGCTAATGTAGTGCCCATCTTTAAAAGAGGGAAGAAAGAAGGAGGATCCGGGAACTACAGGCCAGTCAGCCTCACCTCAGTCCCTGGAAAAATCATGGAGCAGGTCCTCAAGGAATCAATTCTGAAGCACTTAGAGGAGAGGCAAGTGATCAGGAGCGGTCAGCATGGATTCAGCAAGGGCAAGTCACGCCTGACTAACCTAATTGCCTTCTGTGAGGAGAGAACTGGGTCTGTGGATGAGGGAAAAGCAATGGATGTGTTCTTCCTTGACTTTAGCAAAGTTTTTGATACGGTCTCCCACAGTATTCTTGTCGGCAAGTTCAAGAAGTTTGGGCTGGATGAATGGACTATAAGGTGGACTATAAGCTGGCTAGGTCCTCGGGCTCAACGGGTAGTGATCAATGGCTCCACGTCTAATTGGCAGCCGGTCTCAAGCGGCGTGCCGCAAGGCTCGGTCCTGGGGCGGTTGTGTACAATATCTTCGTTAAGGATCTGGAGGATGGCGTGGACTGCACTCTCAGCAAGTTTGCAGATGGCGCTAACCTGGGAGGAGCGGTCGATACGCTGGAGGGTACGGATAGGCTACAGAGGGACCTAGACAAATTGGAGGATTGGGCTGAAAGAAACCTGATGAGGTTCAACAAGGACAAGTGCCCAGTCCTGCCCTTAGGACGGAAGAATCCCGTGCACTGCTCCAGACTAGGGACCGAATGGCTAGGCAGCAGTTCTGCAGAACAGGACCTCGAGGTTACAGTGGAAGAGAAGCTGGATATGAGTCGACAGCGTGCCCTTGTTGCCAAGAAGGCTAACGGCATTTGGACTGTATACATAGGGGCATTGCCAGCAGATCGAGGATGTGGTCGTTCCGTCTCTTCGACGTTGGTGAGGCCTCATCTGGATTACCGTGTCCGGTTTGGGCCCCACACTGCAAGAAGGATGTGGAAAAACTGAAAAGAGTCCAGCATAGGGCAACAAAAGTGATTAGGGGGCTGGAAGACATGATTTATGAGGAGAGGCTGAGGGAACTGGGATTGTTTAGTCTGCAGAAGAGAAGAATGAGGGGGGAGTTGATCGCTGCTTTCAACTACCTGAAAGGGGTTCAAAGAGGATGGATCTAGACTGTTCTCAGTGGCACCAGATGACAGAACGAGGAGCAATGGTCCCAAGTTGCGGTGGGGAAGGTTTAGGTTGGATCTTAGGAAAACCCTTTTTCACTAGGAGGGTGGTGAAGCACTGGAATGGGTTCCCTAGGGAGGTGGTGGAATCTCCTTCCTGAGAGGTTTTTAAGGTCAGCCTTGACAAAGCCCTGGCTGGGATGATTTAGTTGGGGATTGGGTTGGACTAGATGACCTCCTGAGGTCCCTTCCAACCCTGATATTCCATGATTTGAAGCTGTTCCCGTGTATCAAGGTGAGCTGCAGCTCAGCGAACCCCAAGGATCTGAGCGAGGCGAGCTACTTTGCAGCAGAGGCAGACCAAGCGGCAGGTACAACGCGGGGTCGCACCCCGGCCGGCAGATAGAATCTCATGTGCAAGATCCCGGCTCCTGTTACTTTGCAAAGTGTGTGCGTTTGCTCCGGGTTTTAGCTGTGGGCCAAGTGCCCTCTGGCTTCTCGTCCGGGCTCCGTCCTCCATGCGCCTGGGCATCAGCGGGACTGTCTCAGGAGAGCAGCTGCCCCAGCCCAATCTCCGCCCAGCCGGGGAAGGAGCAGAGGCAGCCCGGAGAAAAGACTCCTTTGAGCGCGGAGACGGCGGAGCATCTTATTTGCATAGCCACAGTGCATTGCGTGCAGCGAAGCGAGTCCCTGGTCGAGGGGCTGGTTTTGCTCCCTGTGTCCCCGGTTTCGATGATCCAACTCGGGCTGCCAATCGGTTCAATTCCATTTCCTCTGAAAGCTCGCGGTGTAGCGGGCTGGGAGAGTCGTCACCCTGACTTTTGGGAGCGTAGGCGGTTGCCCCGGCAGCGCCTCTGCCACGTGTTCTACATACTCTGCTTTCTCTTCAGTTCGTATAAATCTTTCGCCTTTTACTAAAGATTTCCGTGGAGAGGAATGTTGATGAGTTTGTACCCAATTTTTTAAGGCTTTGCTTTGGCAAGGCTGTTGCCTGCTGTAAGAAAAACAGAAGAGTGCTCCCTGAGCTGGTGTCACTGGCTGAAGCTTTTCTATAGTATGAAAAAAGTATAGTAGGGGGCACCTGGCATTGGCTGATGTCAGCAGACAGGATACTGGGCTAGGTCTTTAACTTGGACGGGTAGCTGGGAAGACGGTCAATCAGACAGAACCCGTTCGACAAACCTTTTCATTTCCTTGTTATTGCCTGACTCCTTTAATTCTTTTTCTTTTCCTTATTTCCCAGCAGACCGACTAGCCACCAGATTTGGGTGCTAGCAGAGGACCTGACGAGCTCCTTCTTTTGGGCAGCGTTGAACATGCCAGGGCACAGTCAGCTTCTGGATGCTCATCTGAATGTAACGCCTAGCTCTCACCTTTATTTCTGTTTCTTAGCACTTTTGGGCCATCCATCTTTGGTCTGACCCGTAGGATCCCTGCATTAGGAGAGATGGCTAATTAATGAGCCCATAAACCTTGGAAATCAAATGAAACCTGAAGTCCGTAGAAGACCTCGAAAGGCCCTTGGGGGGTGGAGTGCGAGCTGAGGAAGAGTTCCCTGCACAGCTTACCTCTCCATTCTCGTTTTCCTGTCCTGAGCGCAAAAGCCAGGAAGCAGCTCAGGTAGGGAGGGGATACCATATGTGTGCAGTGGTTAGACAGGAAACAGCAAGGAACTGGACTCGTATGGAGTGAAACTGTAAGCATCTTCTGTATGCCTGATGACTGCAGGTTTGAGAGAGTTATGTGGGAAGTGGAGGCTTTCGGTGGGCTTTCAGAGGAAATGTAATGGAAAGGCAGCCGAAAGTGGAATCCCAGGTTTTTAAACAATCCTCCACTAACACACCAAACAGCTCAGGTCTAGTTACTCATTGAAAATTAGAATAAAGTTACAGCAAGATTTCATCATAAATGAAGTCAAACCCTAAAGATTTCAGAACACAACTGCTATAAGGAGCCACGAGGAAGCAATACAAAGTCAACCTTGTCTCAGAGAAAGGCAGTTAAACAATTTCTCTTTTAAAGCAGCATAATCTCCCCAAACGGAAGGGCACTGTTCCCGGAGAAGGGTCCTGGAGAGGTTTTCCTCGTTGGTGCCGGCCATCCACCTCCCGAAGGCGGGAGCTAGGTCGACGGAAGAATTCTTCCGACCAAGGCGCGGACTGATGTAGCCGTGCCGATTCGTTCCCGTGCAGCCCAGGCCCGAGGGTCGGTGCGTGCTGAACAGTTAAGTCAAAACAGCTCCGTCCGTCAGAGGTGTGCAAAGGAAAACCGCTGCTGGGCGACACGGCCACGCCGCCTAACCCACAGCGTAGCTAAAGGGCATTCGGGAGGCGGTGGGTGGGCCTCAAGCGACGGAAAGCCCTCCTCCAGCATGGGGTTGTGACAGCCTAGTCTCCGTAGCACAGACAGGGTGGCCACCAGAGACAGGAACAGACAGCGAAAGCCAAAGCGGCCCCAGGGCAGGGGCGAGGCTGCCTGTTGGACGAGGAGACCGGGTGGGACAGGCGTTTTGGACAGGCCGTCCTCCCGTCAAAGAGGAAGAGCCCGAGAAGAAGGGCCAGGCAAGAAGCTACAAGCAGGGAAAGAAGCAGAGCAGGCAGGCAGCTCCCCTTAGAGCCAAGGAAGGCACCGGTCCAAGCCCCCCAAAAGCAGACTAGAGAGCAGAGCAGCTGCAAAAGACTAGGAAAGCCAAGAACACAGAGACCCAAGCAAAGTTTCAGAGCTGAGCTTTGCTTACAAGGAGGAACGTGTGACAAAGATACCTAGAAGTACAGGGCCTGTGGAAAAGAGCACTCCCAAAGACCCAGAATAACAGCTGTTTTCCTGAGAATCTGCTTTGCAGTGCACTAAGCCTAAACAGCCCACTATCGGTTGTCTGTTGTTCAAACCAATCACCAGGGGAGAGCGCGAACGCAGTCCCCCACTACCACAAATTATGCAGTCGAGTTTCCCGCATTTGGGGAAATCGCAGGGGTCAGCACACCCGCAGTGCAATGGATGAGCCTCACCCTGGGAAAACCACCTTCGTGATCATGGTATCTCCCCTGCCAGGTAAGTATGAATTCCTGCTGCCCGGCCGCCGCCCGCCTCGCTCGCCCGCACTTATAACACGGGGCGGACCGCGCGCCCCACCGCCGGCCTCGCCCACCGGCCCCCACTGCCGACAGCTGCCCCGACCTGGCCCCCGGAGACCGTCCCTTCCCCACGCCGAGCTCCCGGTGCCAAAGTCGGGCCCTGCCTGGCAGCCTGCGTCCGCTCCCACGATGCTCTGCTCGCACACAGATCTGCATACCTGCTCACGCGGCTCCGCCCCTCCGCTCGGGCCCCTCCCCCTGCCCGCCCGGGCCGCCGCTCTTGCGTGCTCAGCTCTTTGAGCTCAGATGGGGTGTAGTGCTCAGATCGAGTGCGACAGACCTTAACTTTGCCATGTGAGGGTCATTCTAGCCCCATTACCTGGCTTGCTTATTTATACCTACGACTGTCTTTAACTGTTGTATGCGTGATGTACCCTCACTGCTTGCTGACTGTATCTTGAACTCACCCACAGTATACCCCACATTGGGGACATTGCACACTGTATAAGTTATGTGCTGTCCAATACCAAAGTACTAGCATCCCCCTATACTCTGTATGTCACCCCTGATGACCAGTAACTGATGTTACAAACTCTCTGTATTATCTATTCTTAAACATTTTCTAATAAACATTTAAAACTAAAATTGCCCTATACTCTGTATGTCACCCCCGATGACCAATATCTGACATTTCAACTCTCTGTATGGTTCATTTTCAAATATTTTCTAATAAACTTTTAAATCTTGGCCTATCCAAGTGCTTGGCCGTGATCAAGTGTCTTGATGTTTTTGGTCTTTTGGCCTCGAGATGAAAACCTTGTCTGTGTCTTGGGAACCTTGAGGTAAAAATTATCTAAGTTAGCGGGTCCCGTCCGGAAGCCAGGCCATCAGAGAGACGACGTGGCCCACCTGCTGCTGGGGAAAGAGTGCAGCTTGCATTTCGCTTCTCTCGCTCTCTCCCCACCGGAAGTTGGTCCAATACAAGAATGACCTCCCCTGCCTTGTCTCACGTCAGTTTCTCCTCAGGGCAGAAGGTCGGGTGTTGTCAGCCACTCTCCAGAAACTGGACGGCCACTCGATCCCTTTTGTTACCTGCCAAGTGAGGCTGAGTGCACTGGCAGGCAGCGCCGTTTGAAGAAGTGGAAGATTGGACAAATGACCAGGGAGGAGTATAAAAATATTGCTCAGGCACGCAGGAGTGAAATCAGGAAGGGCAACTCACGCTTGGAGTTGCAGCTAGCAAGAGATGTTAAGAGTAACAACAAGAAGGGTTTCTTCAGGAGGTTAGCAACAAGAAGAAAGTCAAGGAAAGTGTGGGCCCCTTACAGAATGAGGAGGCGACCTAGTGACAGAGGATGTGGAAAAAGCTAATGTACTCAATGCTTCCCCACCCTCCCCTTCGTGATTTTGTCTTCACGAACAAAATCAGCTCCCAGACTGCTGCTCTGGGCAGCACAGCATGGAGAGGAGGTGACCAGCCCTCTGTGGAGAAAGAAGTGCTTCAGGACTATTTAGAAAAGCTGGATGAGCACAAATCCATGGGGCCGGATGCGCTGCATCCGAGGGTGCTAAAGGAGTTGGCGGGTGTGATTGCAGAGCCACTGGTCATTATCTTTGAAAATTCATGGCCATTGGGGAGGTCCCAAATGACTGGGAAAAGGCTAATGTAGTGCCCATCTTTAAAGAGGGAAGAAAGAAGGAGGATCCGGGAACTACAGGCCAGTCAGCCTCACCTCAGTCCCTGGAAAAATCATGGAGCAGGTCCTCAAGGAATCAATTCTGAAGCACTTAGAGGAGAGGCAAGTGATCAGGAGCAGTCAGCATGGATTCAGCAAGGGCAAGTCACGCCTGACTAACCTAATTGCCTTCTGTGAGGAGAGAACTGGGTCTGTGGATGAGGAAAAGCAATGGATGTGTTCTTCCTTGACTTTAGCAAAGTTTTGATACGGTCTCCCACAGTATTCTTGTCGGCAAGTTCAAGAAGTTTGGGCTGGATGAATGGACTATAAGGTGGACTATAAGCTGGCTAGGTCCTCGGGCTCAACGGGTAGTGATCAATGGCTCCACGTCTAATTGGCAGCCGGTCTCAAGCGGCGTGCCGCAAGGCTCGGTCCTGGGGCCGGTTGTGTACAATATCTTCGTTAAGGATCTGGAGGATGGCGTGGACTGCACTCTCAGCAAGTTTGCAGATGACGCTAAACTGGGAGGAGCGGTCGATACGCTGGAGGGTACGGATAGGCTACAGAGGACCTAGACAAATTGGAGGATTGGGCTGAAAGAAACCTGATGAGGTTCAACAAGGACAAGTGCCCAGTCCTGCCCTTAGGACGGAAGAATCCCGTGCACTGCTCCAGACTAGGGACCGAATGGCTAGGCAGCAGTTCTGCAGAACAGGACCTCGAGGTTACAGTGGAAGAGAAGCTGGATATGAGTCGACAGCGTGCCCTTGTTGCCAAGAAGGCTAACGGCATTTTGGACTGTATACATAGGGGCATTGCCAGCAGATCGAGGGATGTGGTCGTTCCCGTCTCTTCGACGTTGGTGAGGCCTCATCTGGATTACCGTGTCCGGTTTTGGGCCCACACTGCAAGAAGGATGTGGAAAAACTGAAAAGAGTCCAGCATAGGGCAACAAAAGTGATTAGGGGCTGGAAGACATGATTTATGAGGAGAGGCTGAGGAACTGGGATTGTTTAGTCTGCAGAAGAGAAGAATGAGGGGAGTTGATCGCTGCTTTCAACTACCTGAAAGGGGTTCCAAAGAGGATGGATCTAGACTGTTCTCAGTGGCACCAGATGACAGAACGAGGAGCAATGGTCCCAAGTTGCGGTGGGAAGGTTTAGGTTGGATCTTAGGAAAACCCTTTTTCACTAGGAGGGTGGTGAAGCACTGGAATGGGTTCCCTAGGAGGTGGTGGAATCTCCTTCCTGAGAGGTTTTAAGGTCAGCCTTGACAAAGCCCTGGCTGGGATGATTTAGTTGGGGATTGGGTTGGACTAGATGACCTCCTGAGGTCCCTTCCAACCCTGATATTCCATGATTTGAAGCTGTTCCCGTGTATCAAGGTGAGCTGCAGCTCAGCGAACCCCAAGGATCTGAGCGAGGCGAGCTACTTTGCAGCAGAGGCAGACCAAGCGGCAGGTACAACGCGGTCGCACCCGGCCGGCAGATAGAATCTCATGTGCAAGATCCGGCTCCTGTTACTTTGCAAAGTGTGCGTTTGCTACGGGTTTTAGCTGTGGGACAAGTGCACTCTGGCTTCTCGTCCGGTCTCCGACCTCCAATCGCATGGTCATCAGCGGGACAGTCTCAGGAGAGCAGCTGCCCCAGCCCAATCTCCGCCCAGCCTGGCAAGGAGCAGAGGCAGCCCGGAGAAAAGACTCCTTTGAGCGCGGAGACGGCGGAGCATCTTATTTGCATAGCCACAGTGCATTGCGTGCAGCGGCGAGTCCCTGGTCGAGGGCTGGTTTTGCTCCCTGTGTCCCGGTTTCGATGATCCAACTCTGGCTGCCAATCGGTTCAATTCCATTTCCTCTGAAAGCTCGCGGTGTAGCGGGCTGGGAGAGTCGTCACCCTGACTTTTGGGAGCGTAGGCGGTTGCCCCGGCAGCGCCTCTGCCACGTGTTCTACATACTCTGCTTTCTCTTCAGTTCGTATAAATCTTTCGCCTTTTACTAAAGATTTCCGTGGAGAGGAATGTTGATGAGTTTGTACCCAATTTTTTAAGGCTTTGCTTTGGCAAGGCTGTTGCCTGCTGTAAGAAAAACAGAAGAGTGCTCCCTGAGCTGGTGTCACTGGCTGAAGCTTTTCTATAGTATGAAAAAAGTATAGTAGGGGGCACCTGGCATTGGCTGATGTCAGCAGACAGGATACTGGGCTAGGTCTTTAACTTGGACGGGTAGCTGGGAAGACGGTCAATCAGACAGAACCCGTTCGACAAACCTTTTCATTTCCTTGTTATTGCCTGACTCCTTTAATTCTTTTTCTTTTCCTTATTTCCCAGCAGACCGACTAGCCACCAGATTTGGGTGCTAGCAGAGGGACCTGACGAGCTCCTTCTTTTGGGCAGCGTTGAACATGCCAGGGCACAGTCAGCTTCTGGATGCTCATCTGAATGTAACGCCTAGCTCTCACCTTTATTTCTGTTTCTTAGCACTTTTGGGCCATCCATCTTTGGTCTGACCCGTAGGATCCCTGCATTAGGAGAGATGGCTAATTAATGAGCCCATAAACCTTGGAAATCAAATGAAACCTGAAGTCCGTAGAAGACCTCGAAAGGCCCTTGGGGGGTGGAGTGCGAGCTGAGGAAGAGTTCCCTGCACAGCTTACCTCTCCATTCTCGTTTTCCTGTCCTGAGCGCAAAAGCCAGGAAGCAGCTCCAGGTAGGGAGGGGATACCATATGTGTGCAGTGGTTAGACAGGAAACAGCAAGGAACTGGACTCGTATGGAGTGAAACTGTAAGCATCTTCTGTATGCCTGATGACTGCAGGTTTGAGAGAGTTATGTGGGAAGTGGAGGCTTTCGGTGGGCTTTCAGAGGAAATGTAATGGAAAGGCAGCCGAAAGTGGAATCCCAGGTTTTAAACAATCCTCCACTAACACACCAAACAGCTCAGGTCTAGTTACTCATTGAAAATTAGAATAAAGTTACAGCAAGATTTCATCATAAATGAAGTCAAACCTAAAGATTTCAGAACACAACTGCTATAAGGAGCCACGAGGAAGCAATACAAAGTCAACCTTGTCTCAGAGAAAGGCAGTTAAACAATTTCTCTTTTTAAAGCAGCATAATCTCCCCAAACGGAAGGGCACTGTTCCCGGAGAAGGGTCCTGGAGAGGTTTTCCTCGTTGGTGCCGGCCATCCACCTCCCGAAAGGCGGGAGCTAGGTCGACGGAAGAATTCTTCCGACCAAGCGCGGACTGATGTAGCCGTGCGATTTACGTTCCCCGTGCAGCCCAGGCCCGAGGGTCGGTGCGTGCTGAACAGTTAAGTCAAAACAGCTCCGTCCGTCAGAGGTGTGCAAAAGGGAAAACCCGCTGCTGGGCGACACGGCCACGCCGCCCTAACCCACAGCGTAGCTAAAGGGCATTCGGGGAGGCGGTGGGTGGGCCTCAAGCGACGGAAAGCCCTCCTCCAGCATGGGGTTGTGACAGCCTAGTCTCCGTAGCACAGACAGGGTGGCCACCAAGAGACAGGAACAGACAGCGAAAGCCAAAGCGGCCCCAGGGCAGGGGGCGAGGCTGCCTGTTGGACGAGGAGACCGGGTGGGACAGGCGTTTTGGACAGGCCGTCCTCCCGTCAAAAGAGGAAGAGCCCGAGAAGAAGGGCCAGGCAAGAAGCTACAAGCAGGGAAAGAAGCAGAGCAGGCAGGCAGCTCCCCTTAGAGCCAAGGAAGGCACCGGTCCAAGCCCCCCAAAAGCAGACTAGAGAGCAGATCAGCTGCAAAAGACTAAGGAAAGCCACAACACAGAGAGACCCAAGCAAAGTTTCAGAGCTGAGCTTTGCTTACAAGGAGGAATGTGTGACAAAGATACCTAGAAGTACAGGGCCTGTGGAAAAGAGCACTCCCAAAGACCCAGAATAACAGCTGTTTTCCTGAGAATCTGCTTTGCAGTGCACTAAGCCTAAACAGCCCACTATCGGTTGTCTGTTGTTCAAACCAATCACCAGGGGAGAGCGCGAACGCAGTCCCCCACTACCACAAATTATGCAGTCGAGTTTCCCGCATTTGGGAAATCGCGAGTCAACACACCCGCAGTGCAATGGATGAGCCTCACCCTGGGAAAACCACCTTCGTGATCATGGTATCTCCCCTGCCAGGTAAGTATGAGTTCCTGCTGCCCGGCCGCCGCCTGCCCTCGCTCGCCCCGCACTTATAACACACGGGGCGGACCGCGCGCCCCACCGCCGGCCTCGCCCACACCGGCCCCACTGCCGACAGCTGCCCCGACCTGGCCCCGGAGACCGTCCCTTCCCACGCCGAGCTCCCGGTGCCAAAGTCAGGCCCTGCCTGGCAGCCTGCGTCCGCTCCACGATGCTCTGCTCGCACACAGATCTGCATACCTGCTCACGCGGCTCCGCCCCTCCGCTCAGGCCTCCCCTGCCCGCCCGGGCCGCCGCTCTTGCGTGCTCAGCTCTTTGAGCTCAGATGGGGTGTAGTGCTCAGATCGAGTGCGACAGACCTTAACTTTGCCATGTGAGGTCATTCTAGCCCCATTACCTGGCTTGCTTATTTATACCTACGACTGTCTTTAACTGTTGTATGCGTGATGTACCCTCACTGCTTGCTGACTGTATCTTGAACTCACCCACAGTATACCCCACATTGGGGACATTGCACACTGTATAAGTTATGTGCTGTCCAATACCAAAGTACTAGCATCCCCCTATACTCTGTATGTCACCCCTGATGACCAGTAACTGATGTTACAAACTCTCTGTATTATCTATTCTTAAACATTTTCTAATAAACATTTAAAACTAAAATTGCCCTATACTCTGTATGTCACCCCCGATGACCAATATCTGACATTTCAACTCTCTGTATGGTTCATTTTCAAATATTTTCTAATAAACTTTTAAATCTTGGCCTATCCAAGTGCTTGGCCGTGATCAAGTGTCTTGATGTTTTTGGTCTTTTGGCCTCGAGATGAAAACCTTGTCTGTGTCTTGGGAACCTTGAGGTAAAAAATTATCTAAGTTGTAGCGGGTCCCGTCCGGAAGCCAGGCCATCAGAGAGACGACGTGGCCCACCTGCTGCTGGGGAAAGAGTGCAGCTTGCATTTCGCTTCTCTCTCGCTCTCTCCCCACCGGAAGTTGGTCCAATACAAGAATGACCTCCTGCCTTGTCTCACGTCAGTTTCTCCTCAGGGCAGAAGGTCGGGTGTTGTCAGCCACTCTCCAGAAACTGGACGGCCACTCGATCCCTTTTGTTACCTGCCAAGTGAGGCTGAGTGCACTGGCAGGCAGCGCCGTTTGAAGAAGTGGAAGATTGGACAAATGACCAGGGAGGAGTATAAAAATATTGCTCAGGCACGCAGGAGTGAAATCAGGAAGGGCAACTCACGCTTGGAGTTGCAGCTAGCAAGAGATGTTAAGAGTAACAACAAGAAGGGTTTCTTCAGGAGGTTAGCAACAAGAAGAAAGTCAAGGAAAGTGTGGGCCCCTTACAGAATGAGGAGGCGACCTAGTGACAGAGGATGTGGAAAAAGCTAATGTACTCAATGCTTCCCCACCCTCCCCTTCGTGATTTTGTCTTCACGAACAAAATCAGCTCCCAGACTGCTGCTCTGGGCAGCACAGCATGGAGAGGAGGTGACCAGCCCTCTGTGGAGAAAGAAGTGCTTCAGGACTATTTAGAAAAGCTGGATGAGCACAAATCCATGGGGCCGGATGCGCTGCATCCGAGGGTGCTAAAGGAGTTGGCGGGTGTGATTGCAGAGCCACTGGTCATTATCTTTGAAAATTCATGGCCATTGGGGAGGTCCCAAATGACTGGGAAAAGGCTAATGTAGTGCCCATCTTTAAAGAGGAAGAAAGAAGGAGGATCCGGGAACTACAGGCCAGTCAGCCTCACCTCAGTCCCTGGAAAAATCATGGAGCAGGTCCTCAAGGAATCAATTCTGAAGCACTTAGAGGAGAGGCAAGTGATCAGGAGCGGTCAGCATGGATTCAGCAAGGGCAAGTCACGCCTGACTAACCTAATTGCCTTCTGTGAGGAGAGAACTGGGTCTGTGGATGAGGAAAAGCAATGGATGTGTTCTTCCTTGACTTTAGCAAAGTTTTGATACGGTCTCCCACAGTATTCTTGTCGGCAAGTTCAAGAAGTTTGGGCTGGATGAATGGACTATAAGGTGGACTATAAGCTGGCTAGGTCCTCGGGCTCAGCGGGTAGTGATCAATGGCTCCACGTCTAATTGGCAGCCGGTCTCAAGCGGCGTGCCGCAAGGCTCAGTCCTGGGGCCGGTTGTGTACAATATCTTCGTTAAGGATCTGGAGGATGGCGTGGACTGCACTCTCAGCAAGTTTGCAGATGGCGCTAAACTGGGAGGAGCGGTCGATACGCTGGAGAATGCGGATAGGCTACAGAGGACCTAGACAAATTGGAGGATTGGGCTGAAAGAAACCTGATGAGGTTCAACAAGGACAAGTGCCCAGTCCTGCCCTTAGGACGGAAGAATCCCGTGCACTGCTCCAGACTAGGGACCGAATGGCTAGGCAGCAGTTCTGCAGAACAGGACCTCGAGGTTACAGTGGAAGAGAAGCTGGATATGAGTCGACAGCGTGCCCTTGTTGCCAAGAAGGCTAACGGCATTTTGGACTGTATACATAGGGGCATTGCCAGCAGATCGAGGATGTGGTCGTTCCGTCTCTTCGACGTTGGTGAGGCCTCATCTGGATTACCGTGTCGGTTTTGGGCCCCACACTGCAAGAAGGATGTGGAAAAACTGAAAAGAGTCCAGCATAGGGCAACAAAAGTGATTAGGGGCTGGAAGACATGATTTATGAGGAGAGGCTGAGGAACTGGGATTGTTTAGTCTGCAGAAGAGAAGAATGAGGGGAGTTGATCGCTGCTTTCAACTACCTGAAAGGGGTTCAAAGAGGATGGATCTAGACTGTTCTCAGTGGCACCAGATGACAGAACGAGGAGCAATGGTCCCAAGTTGCGGTGGGGAAGGTTTAGGTTGGATCTTAGGAAAACCCTTTTTCACTAGGAGGGTGGTGAAGCACTGGAATGGGTTCCCTAGGGAGGTGGTGGAATCTCCTTCCTGAGAGGTTTTAAGGTCAGCCTTGACAAAGCCCTGGCTGGGATGATTTAGTTGGGGATTGGGTTGGACTAGATGACCTCCTGAGGTCCCTTCCAACCCTGATATTCCATGATTTGAAGCTGTTCCCGTGTATCAAGGTGAGCTGCAGCTCAGCGAACCCCAGGATCTGAGCGAGGCGAGCTACTTTGCAGCAGAGGCAGACCAAGCGGCAGGTACAGCGGGGTCGCACCCCGGCCGGCAGATAGAATCTCATGTGCAAGATCCCGGCTCCTGTTACTTTGCAAAGTGTGTGCGTTTGCTCCGGGTTTTAGCTGTGGGCCAAGTGCCCTCTGGCTTCTCGTCCGGGCTCCGTCCTCCATGCGCCTGGGCATCAGCGGGACTGTCTCAGGAGAGCAGCTGCCCCAGCCCAATCTCCGCCCAGCCGGGGAAGGAGCAGAGGCAGCCCGGAGAAAAGACTCCTTTGAGCGCCGGAGACGGCCGGAGCATCTTATTTGCATAGCCACAGTGCATTGCGTGCAGCGAAGCGAGTCCCTGGTCGAGGGGCTGGTTTTGCTCCCTGTGTCCCCGGTTCGATGATCCAACTCTGGCTGCCAATCGGTTCAATTCCATTTCCTCTGAAAGCTCGCGGTGTAGCGGGCTGGGAGAGTCGTCACCCTGACTTTTGGGAGCGTAGGCGGTTGCCCCGGCAGCGCCTCTGCCACGTGTTCTACATACTCTGCTTTCTCTTCAGTTCGTATAAATCTTTCGCCTTTTACTAAAGATTTCCGTGGAGAGGAATGTTGATGAGTTTGTACCCAATTTTTTAAGGCTTTGCTTTGGCAAGGCTGTTGCCTGCTGTAAGAAAAACAGAAGAGTGCTCCCTGAGCTGGTGTCACTGGCTGAAGCTTTTCTATAGTATGAAAAAAGTATAGTAGGGGGCACCTGGCATTGGCTGATGTCAGCAGACAGGATACTGGGCTAGGTCTTTAACTTGGACGGGTAGCTGGGAAGACGGTCAATCAGACAGAACCCGTTCGACAAACCTTTTCATTTCGTTGTTATTGCCTGACTCCTTTAATTCTTTTTCTTTTCCTTATTTCCCAGCAGACCGACTAGCCACCAGATTTGGGTGCTAGCAGAGGGACCTGACGAGCTCCTTCTTTTGGGCAGCGTTGAACATGCCAGGGCACAGTCAGCTTCTGGATGCTCATCTGAATGTAACGCCTAGCTCTCACCTTTATTTCTGTTTCTTAGCACTTTTGGGCCATCCATCTTTGGTCTGACCCGTAGGATCCCTGCATTAGGAGAGATGGCTAATTAATGAGCCCATAAACCTTGGAAATCAAATGAAACCTGAAGTCCGTAGAAGACCTCGAAAGGCCCTTGGGGGGTGGAGTGCGAGCTGAGGAAGAGTTCCCTGCACAGCTTACCTCTCCATTCTCGTTTTCCTGTCCTGAGCGCAAAAGCCAGGAAGCAGCTCAGGTAGGGAGGATACCATATGTGTGCAGTGGTTAGACAGGAAACAGCAAGGAACTGGACTCGTATGGAGTGAAACTGTAAGCATCTTCTGTATGCCTGATGACTGCAGGTTTGAGAGAGTTATGTGGGAAGTGGAGGCTTTCGGTGGGCTTTCAGAGGAAATGTAATGGAAAGGCAGCCGAAAGTGGAATCCCAGGTTTTAAACAATCCTCCACTAACACACCAAACAGCTCAGGTCTAGTTACTCATTGAAAATTAGAATAAAGTTACAGCAAGATTTCATCATAAATGAAGTCAAACCTAAAGATTTCAGAACACAACTGCTATAAGGAGCCACGAGGAAGCAATACAAAGTCAACCTTGTCTCAGAAAGGCAGTTAAACAATTTCTCTTTTTAAAGCAGCATAATCTCCCCAAACGGAAGGGCACTGTTCCCGGAGAAGGGTCCTGGAGAGGGTTTTCCTCGTTGGTGCCGGCCATCCACCTCCCCGAAAGGCGGGAGCTAGGTCGACGGAAGAATTCTTCCGACCAAGGCGCGGACTGATGTAGCGCGTGCGATTTACGTTCCCGTGCAGCCCAGGCCCGAGGGTCGGTGCGTGCTGAACAGTTAAGTCAAAACAGCTCCGTCCGTCAGAGGTGTGCAAAAGGAAAACCGCTGCTGGGCGACACGGCCACGCCGCCTAACCCACAGCGTAGCTAAAGGGCATTCGGGAGGCGGTGGGTGGGCCTCAAGCGACGGAAAGCCCTCCTCCAGCATGGGGTTGTGACAGCCTAGTCTCCGTAGCACAGACAGGGTGGCCACCAGAGACAGGAACAGACAGCGAAAGCCAAAGCGGCCCCAGGGCAGGGGCGAGGCTGCCTGTTGGACGAGGAGACCAGGTGGGACAGGCGTTTTGGACAGGCCGTCCTCCGTCAAAGAGGAAGAGCCCGAGAAGAAGGGCCAGGCAGAAGCTACAAGCAGGGAAAGAAGCAGAGCAGGCAGGCAGCTCCTTAGAGCCAAGGAAGGCACCGGTCCAAGCCCCCAAAAGCAGACTAGAGAGCAGATCAGCTGCAAAAGACTAGGAAAGCCAAGAACACAGAGACCCAAGCAAAGTTTCAGAGCTGAGCTTTGCTTACAAGGAGGAACGTGTGACAAAGATACCTAGAAGTACAGGGCCTGTGGAAAGAGCACTCCCAAAGACCCAGAATAACAGCTGTTTTCCTGAGAATCTGCTTTGCAGTGCACTAAGCCTAAACAGCCCACTATCAGTTGTCTGTTGTTCAAACCAATCACCAGGGAGAGCGCGACGCAGTCCCCACTACCACAAATTATGCAGTCGAGTTTCCCGCATTTGGGGAAATCGCAGGGTCAACACACCCGCAGTGCAATGGATGAGCCTCACCCTGGGAAAACCACCTTCGTGATCATGGTATCTCCCTGCCAGGTAAGTATGAGTTCCTGCTGCCCGGCCGCCGCCATCTCGCTCGCCCGCACTTATAACACACGGGGCGGACCGCGCGCCCCACCGCCGGCCTCGCCCACACCGGCCCCACTGCCGACAGCTGCCCCGACCTGGCCCCGGAGACCGTCCCTTCCCACGCCGAGCTCCCGGTGCCAAAGTCGGCCCTGCCTGGCAGCCTGCGTCCGCTCCCACGATGCTCTGCTCGCACACAGATCTGCATACCTGCTCACGCGGCTCCGCCCCTCCGCTCAGGCCCCTCCCCTGCCCGGGCCGCCGCTCTTGCGTGCTCAGCTCTTTGAGCTCAGATGGGGTGTAGTGCTCAGATCGAGTGCGACAGACCTTAACTTTGCCATGTGAGGGTCATTCTAGCCCCATTACCTGGCTTGCTTATTTATACCTACGACTGTCTTTAACTGTTGTATGCGTGATGTACCCTCACTGCTTGCTGACTGTATCGCTGACTGATCGCTTTCTCGACTTCTGGGTAAGAAGTTGAACTCACCCACAGTATACCCCACATTGGGGACATTGCACACTGTATAAGTTATGTGCTGTCCAATACCAAAGTACTAGCATCCCCCTATACTCTGTATGTCACCCCTGATGACCAGTAACTGATGTTACAAACTCTCTGTATTATCTATTCTTAAACATTTTCTAATAAACATTTAAAACTAAAATTGCCCTATACTCTGTATGTCACCCCCGATGACCAATATCTGACATTTCAACTCTCTGTATGGTTCATTTTCAAATATTTTCTAATAAACTTTTAAATCTTGGCCTATCCAAGTGCTTGGCCGTGATCAAGTGTCTTGATGTTTTTGGTCTTTTGGCCTCGAGATGAAAACCTTGTCTGTGTCTTGGGAACCTTGAGGTAAAAAATTATCTAGGTTGTAGCGGGTCCCGTCCCGGGAAGCCAGGCCATCAGAGAGACGTGGCCCACCTGCTGCTGGGAAAGAGTGCAGCTTGCATTTCGCTTCTCTCTCGCTCTCCCCACCGGAAGTTGGTCCAATACAAGAATGACCTCCCATGCCTTGTCTCACGTCAGTTTCTCCTCAGGGCAGAAGGTCGGGTGTTGTCAGCCACTCTCCAGAAACTGGACGGCCACTCGATCCCTTTTGTTACCTGCCAAGTGAGGCTGAGTGCACTGGCAGGCAGCGCCATTTGAAGAAGTGGAAGATTGGACAAATGACCAGGGAGTATAAAAATATTGCTCAGGCACGCAGGAGTGAAATCAGGAAGGGCAACTCACGCTTGGAGTTGCAGCTAGCAAGAGATGTTAAGAGTAACAACAAGAAGGGTTTCTTCAGGGAGGTTAGCAACAAGAAGAAAGTCAAGGAAAGTGTGGGCCCCTTACAGAATGAGGAGGCGACCTAGTGACAGAGGATGTGGAAAAAGCTAATGTACTCAATGCTTTACCCTCCCCCTTCGTGATTTTGTCTTCACGAACAAAATCAGCTCCCAGACTGCTGCTCTGGGCAGCACAGCATGGAGAGGAGGTGACCAGCCTCTGTGGAGAAAGAAGTGCTTCGGGACTATTTAGAAAAGCTGGATAAGCACAAATCCATGGGGCCGGATGCGCTGCATCCGAGGGTGCTAAAGGAGTTGGCGGGTGTGATTGCAGAGCCACTGGTCATTATCTTTGAAAATTCATGGCCATTGGGGGAGGTCCCAAATGACTGGGAAAAGGCTAATGTAGTGCCCATCTTTAAAGGAGGGAAGAAAGAAGGAGGATCCGGGGAACTACAGGCCAGTCAGCCTCACCTCAGTCCCTGGAAAAATCATGGAGCAGGTCCTCAAGGAATCAATTCTGAAGCACTTAGAGGAGAGGCAAGTGATCAGGAGCGGTCAGCATGGATTCAGCAAGGGCAAGTCATGCCTGACTAACCTAATTGCCTTCTGTGAGGAGAGAACTGGGTCTGTGGATGAGGAAAAGCAATGGATGTGTTCTTCCTTGACTTTAGCAAAGTTTTGATACGGTCTCCCACAGTATTCTTGTCGGCAGAAGTTCAAGAAGTTTGGGCTGGATGAATGGACTATAAGGTGGACTATAAGCTGGCTGAGTCCTCGGGCTCAACGGTAGTGATCAATGGCTCCACGTCTAATTGGCAGCCGGTCTCAAGCGGCGTGCCGCAAGGCTCGGTCCTGGGGCCGGTTGTGTACAATATCTTCGTTAAGGATCTGAGGATGGCGTGGACTGCACTCTCAGCAAGTTTGCAGATGACGCTAAACTGGGAGGAGCGATCGATACGCTGGAGGAATGCGGATAGGCTACAGAGGGACCTAGACAAATTGGAGGATTGGGCTGAAAGAAACCTGATGAGGTTCAACAAGGACAAGTGCCCAGTCCTGCCCTTAGGACGGAAGAATCCCGTGCACTGCTCCAGACTAGGGACCGAATGGCTAGGCAGCAGTTCTGCAGAACAGGACCTCGAGGTTACAGTGGAAGAGAAGCTGGATATGAGTCGACAGCGTGCCCTTGTTGCCAAGAAGGCTAACGGCATTTTGGACTGTATACATAGGGGCATTGCCAGCAGATCGAGGGATGTGGTCGTTCCCGCTCTTGACGTTGGTGAGGCCTCATCTGGATTACCGTGTCCGGTTTTGGGCCCCACACTGCAAGAAGGATGTGGAAAACTGAAAAGAGTCCAGCATGGGCAACAAAAGTGATTAGGGGGCTGGAAGACATGATTTATGAGGAGAGGCTGAGGGAACTGGGATTGTTTAGTCTGCAGAAGAGAAGAATGAGGGGGGAGTTGATCGCTGCTTTCAACTACCTGAAAGGGGGTTCCAAAGAGGATGGATCTAGACTGTTCTCAGTGGCACCAGATGACAGAACGAGGAGCAATGGTCCCAAGTTGCGGTGGGAAGGTTTAGGTTGGATCTTAGAAACCCTTTTTCACTAGGAGGGTGGTGAAGCACTGGAATGGGTTCCCTAGGGAGGTGGTGGAATCTCCTTCCTGAGAGGTTTTTAAGGTCAGCCTTGACAAAGCCCTGGCTGGGATGATTTAGTTGGGGATTGGGTTGGACTAGATGACCTCCTGAGGTCCCTTCCAACCCTGATATTCCATGATTTGAAGCTGTTCCCGTGTATCAAGGTGAGCTGCAGCTCAGCGAACCCCAAGGATCTGAGCGAGGCGAGCTACTTTGCAGCAGAGGCAGACCAAGCGGCAGGTACAACGCGGGGTCGCACCCCGGCCGGCAGATAGAATCTCATGTGCAAGATCCCGGCTCCTGTTACTTTGCAAAGTGTGTGCGCTTGCTCCGGGTTTTAGCTGTGGGCCAGTGCCCTCTGGCTTCTCGTCCGGCTCCGTCCTCCATGCGCCTGGGCATCAGCGGGACTGTCTCAGAGAGCAGCTGCCCCAGCCCAATCTCCGCCCAGCCGGGGAAGGAGCAGAGGCAGCCCGGAGAAAAGACTCC